>NW_026652290.1:12874352-12947863 GCF_009828535.3 Hylobates moloch | reverse complement strand
TCTGTTTTTGAGACAGGGTCTTGCTCTGTTGCCCAGGCTGGAGTGCAGTTGCACGATCTTGGCTCACTGCAGCCTCCATCTCCCAGGCTCAAACAATCCTCCCACCTCAACCTCCTGAGTAGCTGGGACTACAGGTGGGCACCACCATGCCTGGCTAATTTTTCTGTATTTTTTTATAGTGCCAGGGTGTATTTGTCTATTCTCACATTACTATAAAGAACTACCTGAGATTGGGTAATTTATAAAGAAAATAGGTTTCATTGGGTCAAGGTTCTGCAGCCTGTACAGGAAGCACTGCAGCATCTGCTTCTGGGGAGGGCTCAGAGAGCTTTGACTCATGGTAGAAGGCAAAGCGGGAGCAGGCATCTTAAGTGGCAGGAGCAGGACCAAGAGACGGGTGTGGGGTACTACCCACTATTAAACAACCAAGTCTCGTGAGAACTCACTCACTCTACAGTACCAAGGTGGGGGATGGTGCTAAACCATTCATAAGAACTCCGTCCCCCTCCTCCAACATTGAAGATTACAATTCGACATGAGATTTGGGGAGGGACATTGATCTGAACCATATTACAGTGTTTCCCCATGTTGCCCAGTCTGGTCTCAAACTCCTGGGCTCAAGGATCCTCCTTGGCCTCGCAGAATGCTGGAATTACAGGCATGAGCCACCACGCTTGGCCAAATTACTGTGAAGGCAGGGACTGTGCTGGTGTGTTCATTATTATAAGACCTGGTAGAAAAGACAGTGCTTGGTAGATACGTGCTTATAAATATCTGTTTCCTGACTGACTGTTAAATAAGTAAATAAACAAAGAGATTCTTTATGTGACCAGGCAGATTTATCTATTCAATTAAGTATTCCCAGAGAGCTTGCTGCATTCATTGAGGACAATATTTTCTTCTATCTTTGTCTAAACTCTTAAGTATTAATTAATTTTTTTTAACAAATGAGACAAATAAATGCTTTTTAAATTTATCAGAAGGAAGGGATTGTTTCTTTGAGTTGATCAACTCTTTCAAATGAAAATCCACTTAAGTGCATCTAAAGCAGTGCAGTGAAAAATAGCTGGAGAAAAAGAAGTGGGACCTTTTAAGTAGGGAGTAGCAGGAGTGAGAAAGAAAAGAAACCCGCGTTCTTGGCAAAGGAGGGAAAGGCAGTTTGCGAGTTTTCTACTTGAAGGCTTTTAGATGAAATTCTTGACTCAAGTGTTTTCTTTGAAATCTGTTGGTAGCAGATTAAGTTTCACTGCTAAACTTTTTATCCTTGCATATAGTAGTAATCCGTATACAAGGTTAAATGTCTGTTTTTGGCACCTGATGATCTTTTTAAGATTGTTTAGGCAAATGATCTGTAAAGACCAGAACCCTCAAATAGCATCTATTATATTTGCTTATATGATTTCTCTCTTTCTGTCTGGTATATTCATTAGCAAATGGGACAAGGAAGGCCTATTTGAGTGTCCGAGTCTGTTAACCTTTAGGTGCCAGCCTCCCCTTAATATAATACTCATTAACTGTAGGTTCTCCTCCCCCACCTTCTAAAGAACACTGATGCACCAGGAACTGTCAGCAATTCACGGCAAAGCCACGAACCAAGATCTAACAGTTCTCGGAACCAAAATCTAACATCGGAACCAAGATCTAACAGTTCTCCCTTCCTTTAGCATTTCTTCTCTGGCAAGAATGACTTGAAACAGGTCTGGGAAGTATTAGGGGTTTGCTTTTCTTAAAACTTTCAGGTTTGGGACTTAACTTTTGGTTTTAGTAACTCAGCTGTTGCAGCCTCTCCTGCCAGGTAGGGATTCTGTGGTGTCTGGCAGGACTGCCCAAGGGCAGTGTGTCCTGTTCTATAGCACTCAGTCTGCTACTTCCTCAGGCCTTCAGACAGCACCATTTCTTTTTTGAAAAACGGAAAAAATTAAAGATTTGTATAAGGAGTCATAAGGATCCAAAATCCCTTTTATCTTTTTTTTTTTTTTTTTTTTGAGATGGAGTCTCACTCTGTTGCCCAGGCTGGAGTGCAGTCTCAGCTCACCGCAACCTCTACCTCCCATGTTCAAGTGATTCTCCTGCCTCAGCTTCCCAAGTAGCTGGGACTACAAGCACCTGCCACCATGCCTGGCTAATTTTTTTGTATTTTTAGTAGAGATGGGGTTTCACCACGTTAGCCGGGATGGTCTTGATCTCCTGACCTCGTGATCCACCCACCTCGGCCTCCCAAAGTGCAGAGATTACAGGTGTGATCCACTGCACCCAGCCCCAAATCCCTTTTTTCTAAGTATATAGAAAGGAAAGGGCCGAGTGTGGTCCCAGCACTTCAGGAGGCTGAGGCAGGAGGATCGCTTGAGCCTAGGAGTTTGAGTCCAGCTTGGGCAATGTAATGAGACCTAGTCTTTACTGGGTCTTTACTATAAAAATAAGTTAGCTGGGCATGGTGGCACTTGCCCATAGGCCTAACTACTTGGGAGGCTGAGGCGGGAGGATTGTTTAAGCCCAAGAGTTGAAGGCTGCAGTGACCTATGATCACGCTGTTGCATTCCAGCCTGGGTGGCACAGCAAGACCCTGTCTCTATAAAAAATAAAAATTTAAAAATGTAAAAAAGGAAGAACACTTAGGAATTGTCATATGTTTCATTTTTAGTTAATGTTATTTCTCTTGTATTGAACTGAGGAAATATATTTTATGGAATAAAGACAATAAACCAGCTGTATGATGTATTTAGATTTGCACACTTTTACAGTTCTTTTGCAATCTGCTACCAGGGGCCCTTGCTATCCAGGTGGAGGCTGATTGGCTGGAAGCCTCTGAGGCCAAATCTATGGTGTTCTAGGGCAGATGCTATAAATATTTTGTAATTGATAAAAGGAGTTATTACTTATAAAACCTAGAAAAGTAGATGAAAGTCAAAGCAACAGACAAGGAGCTGAGTTGAAGGCAAGGCCATGGTTCTACGGGGGCTGAAAACTGATAGTTAAAAAAGCAATTAGCAGCATCGTGCCCACCCCAGAAGCACGCTGTCACACGAACTAAGAGTGCATCCTCGTTCCCTCCCAGTGTCTTCTCTCTGTTTCCCTCTGCGTTTAGTCTTATCTGCAGCCAGCATGAGGGTGACCTGAAATTCAGCTGAGTGGGCCGCAGAGCAGATGGTGCCGTCAGAGCTCTTGGGAAAAAAACGCAGATCAGATCAGATGGGCTAGATGTAGACGCTGTTCCTACAACAGGCATATGTCAAGGCCCCGCTATCCCAGGGATTGGGTGTGGGGCTGGGAGGGGACACAAGAGGAGATCAGAAACCTCTGAACAGAAGCAAGCATAGAACCACATAGTTCTAACCATAGCATGTGCTGGCAAAAGGCACAGTGATTGGATAAGTCAGAGAATATTTCACGGAGGAACACTCACATTTATCATCAATTTTGAGACCCTGTTAGAATTTTTTAAACCCTCAGTTCCCAGTCTCAGACCTATGACAGAGCCTTAGGTAAAACTGAGAAAGGGCCGGGCACAGTAGCTCACGCTTGTAATCCCAGCACTTTGGGAGGCCGAGGCAGGAGGATCTCTCGAGCTCAGGAGGTAGAGACTAACATGGACAACATAGTGAAACCCGGGTCTCTACAAAAAATACCAAAAAATTAGCCAGGCACGGTGGCGCACACCTGTAGTCCCAGCCACCCGAGAGGCTGGGGTGGGAAAATGGACTGAGCCCCAGAGGTTGAGGCTACAGTGATCTGTAATCCTGCCACTGCACTGCAGCCTGGGTGACAGAACGAGACCCTGTCTGAAAAAAAAAATTTTTTTGAGAAAGGTGTTTAAATGTTATTTTTCTGCTTGGTTAACACTGATGACCTTCATCATTCTGAACCATGGATAGTCTTCCTTGGGGAACAGCAGGGCAGGCTTTTCCCAGGAGCAGAGCCTGCCTCTTTTGTGTGGTATTTTTTGGTACCTTCCCTTCCAGCTGATGTTCCCTGAAATAAAAGGAGCTGGCTGAGAGCAGTGGTTCTTGAGCCTCAGTGTGCATCGCAATCACCTGGGTATTCGTCTAGAAACTTCCCAAACCAGAATCTCTGGGGAGAGCCCAGGGCTTGCTCCTTGGGCAATTCTGGTGCTCATCCAGGTCTGAGAAACACTGGCCTGAGGGGAGCCAGGTCAGGCATGTGCAGGGGTGGTTGGCAGCTGCTCAGATGTGCAAGGAGCTTCCCGACCAGAAATGCCTTCCTGACACCTCCTCACCAGCACCGATGTCTGCCCTTGTACTGGGCTATGCGTTATATTCCTTTAAACGCCTGACACATCAACCCTGTGGCCTGTTTTCACTTAGCTGAGAGCACAGCCATTGGGAAGAGGCTCTGAACCTGACAAGCTTTCATTTGGAGAGGAAGAGAAGGGTCTGACAGCAGTGGGGAGAGCAAGCATCAGAGAGAGGAGCCCAGGGAGGAACAATGGGCACATGGGGCACTGGGGTGTTCGCATGAGGGCTGAAGCCCTTCTCATTTTCCCTTTGCCAGGGCTGCAGATAGCGGCCCAAAAGCAGGCCTGGAGGAGAGTCTGAGTAGAAAGAAGTTAGAGGTGGTAATTATTCAGAGAGGGGTAAAACCTAAGATTTGGTGATGGAGAGAAGGCAAAGAAACCCATTTTTGTATAGGAGGGAGACCTGTGCTATAAACACTGAAAGGCAGCGTGTTAGATGGCAGGGGAAACTAGAGAGGGCACATGAAATTGTCTTACATGGCACAGGGGGTCTGATCAGAAAGTGTTCAGAAGTCCTGTCGAACGCAGTGGCTCAGGCCTATAATCCCAGCACTTTGGGAGGCCAAGGTGGGCAGATCACCTGAGGTCGGGAGTTCGAGACCAGCCTGACCAACATGGTGAAACCCCGTCTCTACTAAAAATACAAAATTAGCCAGGTGTGGTGGCACATGCATGTAATCCCAGCTACTCAGGAGGCTGACGCAGGAGAATCATTTGAACCCTGGAGGCAGAGGTTGCAATGAGCTGAGATTGCGCCACTGCACTCCAGCCTGGGTGACAGAGTGAGACTCCATCTCAAAAAAAAAAAAAAAGTGTTCAGGATCCCTGTTCTGAGGAAAGAAGGAGAAGGAAGAGAGGGAGGGAGGAATGGAGGGAGGGAAGAAGGAAGGAGAGAAAAGTAAAAACAATCTTAATTTCTAATAAAATTTCTTAAATCTTGCATTTTATGCCTCTGTTCAGGTGGATAATTACGTGTCTATGTGTGTACATCCATAAACATAATCTTCAAAATGCGTCATCAAAATTCTGCTTTAGGCTTAGTATCAAGTTAGGACTCATATGAAAGATGAATGATTTGTAAGGAATGGTTCGGTAGACTGATAAGTCTGTGTGATTACAGAGGCTGCTGGTTTGCCTAGAAGAGTCCATTTATATTCACAACATTAAAGACATGAAGCTGTTGAAGACCCTCCTGGATATTCCTGCAAACCCAACAGGTGAGCTCCAAAAATGGAACAAATGTCCCTCAAATTTCATGTCCAGGTGCTTCTTTCCCAAGCTTTATTTTCCTCCAAATTGCAAACCTGAAGCAGTGTTTGCTTTTTGAGTCTAAGTGAGGTTTACCTTGAAGCTTTGTCTTAATGGTGGCAGATTCAAATTATGTCAGGCTATGTGTCCTGCAGGGGGGCTGTGTGCCCTTCATTGCAGTCCAAGAATAACAACACCCTTCGTCTGGGACCCATATCAGCAAATGTGTCAAGGCACGTAAGGTAGACATGTAAAAGATTTCAAGCATCTGATGTTGAAAAGTGTTTACCCCTAATTGTTTTTTGTGGTTCGTTCAGTACAGAGTAGGTGTGATAATTAGAAGCAGGTTTCAACTTGGCGTGTCTGCGTGGCCAGCAAAAAGACAATGTGAGCCATAAAGAATATGTTTTATTACATGACAAAGAAATGTCTACTTTGACGATATGCTAGGATATTAAACCTTACTGAATTCTCAGGATTTAACACTATTTAATACATTTCTGGTGTATAAGAAGAGGAATGGTTTGGATTTGTTATATTGAAATAGCAGATGACATTATATGAATTCATCGAGCTAGGAGTAAACAAGAAAGAATTCTTTCGTTGTGTGGCAGGGTGAGGAGTCAGCACCCTGGAACAATCTGTACATTTAATGACTCCAGATTAATATTTGCAGATTATATTTCAGCTTGGTATCATTGAACAACTGCTTCTATTATATTTCAGTTTAGTATCATTGAACAACTGCTTCTATTTGCTGTTTCTGAGTTATTTGGCTTTCACTGAATTTCAAGATCTATCTGGGTGCCATCCAAGTCACCTAGACTTTTTGAACCTTGGTTCCCTTATGAATAATACTGATCTTCCAGGGTTGGCTGAGAATTAAACAAGGTAATGTTTGTGAAAGTGACCAGCACAGGAACTGCCATGCACGAAATACTTCCAATGCCTTCTCTTCATTCCAATTCTATAAATGGCACTTGGCTGTTGATTTCAGTGCTTTCACATTTCAGCCATGGCAAAAGGATATTTTAAAAGAACAAAGCCAGCTGGGTGTGGTGGCTCATGCCTATAATTGCAGCACATTGGGAGGCCGAGGCGGGTGGATCACCTGAGGTCAGGAGTTCAAGACCAGCCTCACCAACATGAAGAAACCCTGTCTCTACCAAAAAAATACAAAAATTAGCTGGGCATGGTGGCGGGCGCCTGTAATCCCAGCTACTTGGGGGGCTGAGACAGGAAAAGTACTTGAACCCAGGAGGCGGAGGCTTCAGTGAGCTGAGATCGCACCACTGCACTCCAGCCTGGGCAACAGATCGAGACTGTCTCAAAAAACAATGAATAAATTAAAAACAAATAAATAAATGAAAGAACAAAGCCACTGAGGCCATTAAGGAGTTCTCTGAGATAATGACTTTGAAGCATATTTTCTGAAAAGGAAGATGGTACATGAAGAAGCTGTGGGTGGTAAGTTTTTCCCTTAGAAATAGAGGCTGAAATCATCTGGACATGCATCTATTGCAGACATTCTTTGTGCTTGGCACCATAGTAGGCACCATTAGGCAACCTCATACCAGGAGCCCAAAATCTAGTTGTCACGAGTTCCCTTCAACAGTCTGTCTAAGGTGGTCTGAGACAGGTGCGCCAGCAGCCTTTGGCAGGGGTGGAACTATGTTTAACTCTGGGGTGCGGACACAGTTGAAGGGAGCATGTGCTCTTCTGATGAGGAATGAGAGGCCCCTGAATCTGCACAGAGCATGAGGCTGGCAGGGTCTGAGCTGGGCCTTCAGGGATTTGGGGAGGGACATCGGGCAAGCAGAAAGCTAGAAGCTGCCTGTGGCTCTCAGTTTCTCTGAAGAGAGGGGAGTGGACAGTAAATGCCACTTAACTCCTCATACCTGTTGCGCACTTGACCCCCCAGAGGACAGGGTTGCTTCAGGACTGAGCACCCTCCCTTGCAAACAGATGTTTCTCCTTTTTTTTTTTTTTTCTGAGACACATTCTCACTCTGTTGCCCAGGCTGGAGTGAGGTGGTGCAATCTCAGCTGACTGCAACCTCCACCTCCCAGATTCAAGCGATTCTCATTCCTCAGCCTCCTGAGTAGCTGGGACTACAGGTGCCTACCACCACACCCAGCTAATTTTTTGTATTTTTAGTAGAGATAGGGTTTCACCATGTTGGCCAGGCTGGTCTTGAACTCCTGTCCTCAAGTGATCCGCCCGCCTTGGCCTCCCAAAGTGCTGGAATTACAGGCGTGAGCCAGCATACCCAGCCACCATTTACTCTTATTTTTTAGCAAATATAGTTGTTTTTCTGTAGTTCAGAAAACTAACTGGTTGCCTTACTTTCTGCAGCTTAAACAGAGAGAAAATAAGCCTTAAAAGTGCAGGGCTATTTGTGTTCCACGTTAGAGATAGTGTATATTGTTTGTAAAGGGAATCAGTTTTATCTCAAGAAAAATTAGAAGCAATGGCAGAGACTTCCTCTGTCTCAGATAAAAGAATGTCTTTTATGAAAGGATCCGGGGATAGGTGGAGTATTTCTTCTGAAAGACCAGGAGCAGGTTGACCAAACTGTGTCTCTTTAGACCTCTGATGTTCTTTGGAGATACAGCCCAAGGTGTTTTAAATGCTCACGTTTATAATTATCACCTCAACTTCTCCTGAGCTCCCTTTCTACTGCAGTAAAAGGGAGATGAACATTTTTAGCCCCCAGAGTTGCCACGGAGAGCGTTACCTGAGGTCATGGCCTGAGTGGGCAAAGGTGGGTCCGCCCTGTCCATGCGGGCAGTCAGACTCACTCCCCAGCCCTCTCCGTCCCGTAGGGCAGCCTTGCACAGGTCAGAGCTGTGCTTCAGTGACATGACCAGGTCCTCACTCGGGAACCTTCAGAGGACTCCGCACTGCCAAAATCATGAATACACACTCCCCAGAGGCCAGGAGTCGCCTTATCTGTTCTCATCCTCTAGTTTATTTTCTGAACAAAGAAATAAGATGGAAACTCTGACTGTTGATTTTATAAATCCTTGCTAGGTACAGAAGAAAGACAGAATCACTTGTCTAATTGTCTTCAGCACACAAATTCTGAATGCATTTTGACTTCATAAACTACAAGTAAATTAGCTATACAGAGTTCGCCTGTTGCCTCGCACTTGGTATCTAACGCAGCTGTAAATTTCCTTTTTTCTGTCTGTTTGTGTCATGCCCATTCCTGTTGTGTCAGAGATTGCAGGCTGTTTCCTTTAAAGAGCTTGGCCAGACAGGGGCTTGAAGTTAATTTCCTGCTAGCACAGCAGTCTGCTCTGAGCAATCAAGGGTGGAAATCTCCCTGAAAGTCCTGCCAACTGCAGACTTCCCAGCGTGGAGGAGGTGGTCACAGAGCTGACCACCTTTTATGGGATATTGAGGGAGCGTTCTATACCACACAGCAATGCAGATCATTGAACAATTCATGGTTTCTTCCCCAGCAAGACCTCTTTCTTGCTTGAAAATGGTAATAAAAGTGGTATAAATGCTTCCCTTTTGTAGGAGCATAGGGCATTTGCTGTACAAAGAAGATTTCTTTCTATTTTTGAAAATCGGAAAGCGTAACCTGAGACATTAATCAACTCAGAGGGAACTGCATTTTATAAATCACTGTTAACTTACCTAAAGTTTGACATGCAATACTTTAAATACCAAGGTGAGAATCATTTAGAATCATGGGACTTCCTTTTAATTCCACTGATGATGCCATTGGTTCTTGAGTTGAGAGCAGGCACTTCTTTTCCAGCTGTAGAAGAATTACAGCCAAACAATTACAGTGGAATTATAGCTGCCAGTGACTTATGAAAATATGTGTCAAATCTATAACACGTCCAAAAGCCCCATCAGAACCTCATTCCTAGGTAGAAAAAAGACTGGAAGAAAATATGCTCAGATGTTCAGAACAGTGAAAAGCCTCTGGGTTTTAGAATTGTGGGTGATTTTTTTTCTCCTTATATTTTCTAGGCTTTGCAAATGTTCTACACCATCACTTTTATGTTATACAATAATATTTTTAAAGCCCATATCCTTCCTTAAAAAGGCTTTGTGTGATACCTGTAACAGAAAGAGGAGACTGGCAGAATGGCAATAGCCAAGCTAAGGAAAACTCTTCTTGCTTGCCTTGGGTGGTTCCCAGGATAGGAAGATACATTCATGTGGCTGGTTGGATTTTTCTGACACTTGGGCCATAGGGAAGTCACAGTAGGCTTTTCTGGGGACCTTCATTAAATCTGTAAGGGTAGGAAGGCAGGATTCCTTGTCTAAATTCAGATGGATTGGTAGAGGTGCGAGCCTGGAGGCAAAACTGTCAAATAAGTGGTATGTGTCAGAGTATGCCTGCCTTCACTCTTATCCTTTGTCCCTTTCTTGTTAGCATCTAGTGTCATCCAGTTCTATAATAGGTATTACAGCAAGTTCAATGTTAGCTTAGAAAGTTTAAACCTTTCCTCCCTTCTGGGAATACTTACGTTTTAACATAAAACTCTGAAGCACAGCTGGAGGTATGTGTCCAAGGCTTCTGCTCCAAGACCGCTTAGCTCTCTCTGCCACAAAGACATGCCCAGTATTTTCAGGGGGAATAAGGAAGAAACGAAGGCTTGGCATCTTGGAGTGTTAAATCTGGAAAGACCTCTGTATCACGGTAGCCTTCATTTCACAGACAGGAAACAGGCCTGAAAGAGCCGCAAATAACTCGGCCAGAGTTTCACAGTACATAGCAGACCTCAGTTTTGAACTCATGTCCTCAGCCTGTCTCTAACCAGATAAATATTCCTGAAACATGCCTTAAAATAAAATTTGAAAGTGTTTTTTGAGATACAATTCACATCCTATACAATTCACCCATTTAAAATACATGGTTCAATAGCTTTTGGTATATTCACAGAATTGTGTAACCATCACCACAATTAATTTTAGAGCACTTTCATTGCCCCAGAAAGAAACCTTGTACCTCTTAGCCATCACTCCCTATGCCCCCAGCCATAGGCAACCCCTAATCTACTTTCTATCTCTATTAGATTATGGATTTCTCTATTCTGGACATTTTATATCAGGAGACTCATACAATATCGGTTCCTTTGTGACTGACTTCTTTCACGTAGCCTAATGTTTCCAAGGTTCATCTGGGTTGTAGCATGTATCAATACTTTATTTTTCTTGCTGGATAATATTCTATTATAAAAATATATCACATTTTCTTTATCCATTTATCAGTTGATAACATTTGGGTTATTTCCACTTTTTGACTTATGAATAATGCTGCCATGAACATTCATATACAAGTTTTTGTGTGGACATATGTTATAATTTCTCTTGGGTATATATGTAGGAGTGGAATTTCTAGGTCATATGAGACCTTTATGTTTAGCTTTTGAAGAACTGCTAAACGTTCCAGAGCACTGCCCCATTTTATATTCCCACCAGCGGTGCATAAGATCCCAGTTTCTCCATATCCTCACCAACATTCATCTGTCTTTTTGACTACAGTCATCCTAGTGGTTGTACAGTGGTATCTCATCGTGTTTTTAACACAGCCTTTTAAAAAACATATGTGCTAGGCCAGACACGATGGCTCACACCTGTAATCCTAGCACTTTGGGAGGCCAAGGCAGATGGATCACCTGAGGTCGGGAGTTCGAGACAGCCTGGCCAACATGGTGAAACCCTGTCTCTACTAAAAATACTAAAATTAGCTGGGCATGGTGGCACATGCCTGTACTCCCAGCTACTTGGCAGGCTGAGACAGGAGAATCGCTTGAACCAAAGAGGCAGAGGTTGCAGTGAGCTTAGATTGCACCACTGCACTGCAGCTTGGGCAACAGAGTAAGACTCCATCTCAAAAAACAAAGCAAAACATATGTGCTGAGAAACCTTCAGCAGTTACACACTGCATTTGTAAGGCCTTAACTCTTTAGTTTGGTACTCTAGTCCTTGTAAGATTTCCACAGTCTTCACATCTTTTCTGCCAGCTGCCTCTATGGGAACCCAGCACACAAGACAACCAGATCTCCTGACTGCCTTCCCTCCCCAGTTTCACAAGACTAGAATCCCTTCTGCCTGCCTAGCTGTTCCTGAAATTTCATGTGGATAGCAAAGAACTCAGAAAGGATGAGGAATTGGGGTTTCCAGAGCAAAACTGGAAATGGACAAATGGCCTCTTCTAAGGCTCGGGCCGGGAATGACCTTGTATCGCCAAAGGGGTGACAGGGCTGCCAGAACATGCAGTTAAAGGTTCCGGGGCTCGGCCACTTCCTCCCATAGCTATGCATGGCAAGTGATAAGAGGACAGCCCCGCTGTGGACTCAGCAAAGCCAGAGCAGGAAATGAGACCTAGGTTCCAACTCTAAATGTTTACTTTATTTTTCCTTTGCTCCCCTTCCTCAGCAGATTAGTTAAGGTATGTTTCAGCCTGACCTAAAGTTTTTCTTATACTTTTAGAAGAAACCCACTTAATATACTAACTTGTAATAGACACCAGTCACCTTTTTTTTTTTAGAAAGATGTCTCTCTTGCGTGATCTCAAAGTTTCTGGTAACACTTTGGTTTCTATGGAATTGCTGGAATTCACTGCTGTCATGTGCACCTCTACTCATCTAAACCATTGTTTTGAAAATCCTTTACTTAAATGCTCCCTCCTTGAATCCCCTTATAAATAAAAACAGCTTATGTTGGTTCAGTGGTTTGATGGGCTGTTTACTGTTCCAGAATATTGTTAAAGCATCTTAAATCCAAAGTGTCCTCTTTATTTAGTTTGTCTCAATGTCTAGGCACACCATCTTGACTGCAGACGCAGACCTCAAATAAACTCCCACCTCGGGAGATGCCCATTTCCCTTATCAAGGCAGGACATTTGGCTCAGAAATTGCTCAGTTTCTTTCTTTCTTTTCTTTTCTTTTTTTTTTTTTTTGAGACAGAGCTTCACTCTGTCACACAGGCTGGAGTGCAGCAGCACTATCTTCTCTCACTGCAACCTCCACCTCCAGGTTTAAGCAATTCTCCTGCCTCAGCCTCCCGAGTAGCTGGGACTACAGGCACATGCCATCACGCCTGGCTAATTTTTGTATTTTTAATAGAGACAGGGTTTCACTATGTTGGGCAGCCTGGTCTGGAACTCCTCACCTCAGGTGATCCACCTGCCTTGGCCTCCCAAAGTGCTGGGATTACAGGCGTGAGCCACCGTATCTGGCCTGAAATTTCTCAGTTTCTAAATAGGTTCTTGGCGGCTCCTCTTCTCCAACTTGAAATTACTGGCCAACAGTATATAATCGTCTGCAGAAAGACCAATATATACTGACCTTTCACAATAGGAAGATTTATTTCAGTTTTGAGGAAATCTCTTGTAACCCTAGAGGATAATGGAATTGGAAGAGAAGTAGATACTGTTTCAGAGTCCTGGGGTAAAATGTAAAAATGAGCTAGATAGATTAGATAGATAGATGATAGATAGATAGATAGATAGATAGATAGATAGATAGATAGATATACATATATATATATTTGTGTGTGTGTGTGACGGAGTCTCACTCTGTAGCCCAGGCTGGAGTGCAGTGGCACGATCTCCACTCACTGCAACCGTTGCTTCCCAGGTTCAAGCGATTCTCCTGCCTCAGCCTCCCAAGTAGCTGGGACTATAGGCATGCACCACCATGCCCAGCTAGTTTTTGTATTTTTAGTAGAGGTGGGGTTTCACCATGCTGGCCAGGCTTGTCTGGAACTCCTGACCTCAAGTGATCCTCCTGCCTCAAAGTGCTGGAATTACAGGCGTGAGCCACTGTGCCCAGTAAGTCTCATTGTTTCACTGTAGCAAGGACACAGCCAGTGTTAAATCAGGAGGTCTTCTCCTGTGAAGTTGCTTTATTGGAACCCTTAATCAGAAGAATCATCAGCGGAAAGCAGTTGTCTACAAAGCCATTCCTCCCCTTGCCAGTAGGTGGCACTGTAGCTGTACTGTTTTCAGATGCCCTCTCCAGCCGTGCAATCTCTCCCTTGGCCCCAGGCTTCTCATGTCCTGTTTCTTCTTTGCCAGGTCTATGTGCTCTCTCTATCAACCATTCCAATTCTTACTTGGCCTATCCTGGAAGCCTGACTTCAGGGGAGATTGTGCTTTATGATGGAAACTCCCTGGTAAGTTGATGGTGACCTGGCTGAACCAACCCACCTGCCTTGGCTGTGTGGTCACGGAAGGAGATAGATAAGGACGCCCTGCCGTAGGGGGCTGGAGGCGGTGGGAGTAAGCAATACTGCGGTAGTTGTTCAAGAGAAGGTGATACTATTTCCCCTCGGGCTTGCTGTCAGTCAACATCACCATAAGCCAGCTGGCCAGGCCAAGTCAGACATCTGCAGGATAATGAAAACCACTTGCCAGCAGGGGGCCAGATGTCTGCCTGAATGTGTCACCCTGTCCCCTGCCACAGCCTGAGACAGTGTGCAGGTGTTTCATATTCCCTGCCCTCTGGTCTCCGAGGCATCCCTGAGCGGGACAGGATTGCTGTGGGAAGTTCCCTAAAGATGTGTGCAGGGCGCACCTGCGACGGCATCACACTGCATCGGGCGCTCAGTTCATGGCTACCTTCCCGAGGGCAGGAAAAGGGATGGAAATGGAGTGGCCCTTGAAGCCAAATCTTGATTCACTAGAAAATGACACACAGCTTACATGCAGATGGCCTGGGGGACAGAGGAAGAGACAGGGAGCTGGACAAAGGAGGGAGAAAGGAGAAAAGAGGAAGGGGAGGGAGGTGAAATCCATCTTCCCTCTTCCGCAGCATCAGTACCCATTTTTCCTTTTCACCAACAGAAAACGGTCTGCACTATTGCTGCCCATGAGGGGACACTAGCTGCCATCACCTTCAATGCCTCAGGCTCCAAACTAGCAAGTGCGTCTGAAAAAGTGAGTCCACTCCCACCAACGCCTCTGGGGTTCGCTGGATGGCTCCTGCCATGCCCAGGGATGGGATGGAACGAGCCTGGTGACATGAAGACTGAGTGGTCTCTGGGCCCACTCAGAATTTGTTTCAGAGGGAGAATTTCTGGCCTCTGCATGTGTGGTATATTCATGCATTTGTTAATTCAATAGGCCAGGGGCCTGCACTATGCAAGATACAAGACACTTTGCATGAAAACTCGTGGTCTTATGAAGAAATGTACATGCACATCAGCCGTAGAGACAGACAGGTGCTACACCTTATAAACACAGTACAGTGCAAACCAAATGCTTTACTTTGCTATTTAGAGAAATTGATATCTTCTGCCTGGAATAATCAGAGAAAGTGATCAAATTTAATTTTTTTTTTTTTTTTGAGTCGGAGTCTAGCTCTGTCGCCCAGGCTGGAATGCAATGGCACAATCTTGGCTCACTGCAACCTCCACCTCCAAGGTTTAAGTGATTCTCCTGCCTCAGCCTCCCAAGTAGGCACATGCTGCCACACCTGGCTAATTTTTTGTATTTTAGGAGAGACAGGGTTTCACTGTGTTGCCCAGGCCGGTCTTGAATTCCTGAGCTCAGGCAGTCCACCCGCCTTGGCCTCCCAAAGTGCTACGATTACAGGCGTGAGCCACCACGCCTGGCCTCAAATTGAAATTCTAAGAAACCAGAGCAGTTGGGTGAACACACACACACACGCACACACACACACACACACACATACAGCCTTGGGCACAGGTGGAAAGGAAAAGGTAGACAGAGGGTGTTTAAAACATTTTCCAAGAATTGTTGATATGGCACATAAATATAAACGCCTCTATGCTCAACACGGTGTGCTTTCTCCTCAGAGACAGATGTTCAAAACCAATAAAACAAACTCCTCTCTAAAGGGACATCTCTGTGTGAAGCCATTAATGGTTATGAAATGTCCACCTGCTTTCTTTTCCAGGGCACAGTCATCCGGGTGTTCTCTGTCCCTGATGGGCAAAAGCTCTATGAGTTCCGGAGAGGGATGAAAAGGTCTGTGTTCAATGTCAAACCCATTTTAAAGTCCCCGCAGAAGTCCTGCAGGGGCCGCTGGCAGCTGTCTAGGGAGAGGACAGAGAGTGGTTCTGTGCCCTCCACTCACCTGGAGGAAGTGTAACTACTCTCCCAGGTAATTGACTCCCAGGCTTTACTTAGGGCTCAGCAAAACTGAAAGCCAAGATGGCTGTTTTAACACAGTTCAGCCATGAGAGTCCGTTTTTGATGTGTGTGTGGGCGGCCGGCACAGGAGAAATGAGAGAGCCAGGGAGTCACAATCCAAAAATAATTTCTGATTTCCTTCCATGGAAATAAAGGACGACGTAAAGTGTGACTGTTTGGGATCTTATCGGATGTGGTTTGCAGCCAGATCAGTGCACAGAGCAACTGGAAGATTCCAAGATGCCAGGAGGTCACAGTTCCTCCCTTCTGCTGACAGAGGCAGGGCTATACCTTGTTTCTTCACACATAAATAAGACTATGGGCCAGGCGTGGTGGTTCACGCCTATAATCCCAGCACTCTGGGAGGCTGAGGCAGGTGGATCACCTGAGGACCAGCCTGGCCAACATGGTGAAACACCATCTCTACTAAAAATACAAAAATTAGCTGGGCGTGGTGGTGTGTGTCTGTAATCCCAGCTACTTGGGAGGCTGAGGCAGGAGAATCGCTTGAACCCAGGAGGTAGAGGTTGCAGTCAGTTGAGATCAAGTCACCGTACTCCAGCCTGGGCAACAGAGTGAGAGACTCTGTCTCAAAAAAAAAAAAAAAAAAAGATTATGACCCTTTGTGAATCTTTCCGACATTAATTTCTAAATATGAGCACCACAATGTTTAAGGGATCTGGGGCTACCTAGGCTCTTCAGGATACATCTGATTTTCTTATAAAGCTGATCTCTGAGTTATAAGGCCATAACTCTCATTTCTCTTGCTCACTGACCCATGTGTTGCTGTGCTTGTAGGTATGTGACAATCAGCTCTCTAGTGTTCAGTATGGACTCGCAATTCCTCTGCGCCTCCAGTAACACCGAGACGGTACACATCTTCAAGCTGGAACAAGTCACCAACAGGCAAGTACTGCACGGAGCACCAAATGCTCATTAAACGAAAGGAGTCAGGCCCAGGCTCTTATACTGGCATGAATGATCTCTTTTCTTTCTGAACACCCGATCTTGGCTTTACTTGGGACTTCCCCTAAGTGATGGAGTGTGTGTTAGCAAAACT
This sequence comes from Hylobates moloch, assembly GCF_009828535.3. Taxonomy (NCBI): domain Eukaryota; kingdom Metazoa; phylum Chordata; class Mammalia; order Primates; family Hylobatidae; genus Hylobates; species Hylobates moloch. Next base: position 12,931,174 of record NW_026652290.1, on the reverse strand, counting down.
TTGGGGGCATGGTGCACAAAAGCAAAAAACTGGGAGCCACCCACATGAGTTCACATGCCAGCTCTGCCTCTTAGGAGCCAGGAGATCCTGGGAAGATAATTTAGATCTGTGTCTTTCAGTTTCCTCATCTGCAAAACAAACATAACAGTAGTATTAAATGAGTCCGCAGATCTAAAGTGTTTAGTATCATGCCTGGCACATAGTAAGCACTAAGAAGTGTTAGCTGATGTAGCTGTAAATATAGCAATATATTTATTTATCATTGCTGCCAGCACCACCACTGAGTGCTTGGGAAGCACCTGCAATTTCTCAGGGCTTAAGAAGCTGGCTGAAAAGTGAAAGAAAAGCCTAAAAAGTGGATAAAATCTCCAGGGGAAGAGTAAAAAGAACTTCAGGGCAGACAATGAGCTTTGGGTTACACCTGTGCAGAATGGGGGTTGGAAAGTTCTGGAAAGATGGAGGAGTGAGAAGGGAGCAGCCCCCAGTGTTTCATACACCACAGCAGGGACAAAGATTCTAGAGAAAGAGTGCTTTGAAAACGTTACCCCAACCTGCAGGGGAAGGTAGCATCAGGACAGAAAGCCTACTGTATCTGGGGAATTGGTTGCTGGTACCCTTGGATGGAGTTTCAGAAGAGGAAGGTGTAGAGGCGGGGCACCATATCACACTGATACATGCTAACATATACGTAACAGAGGCCAGGCACCTGATCGCATTGATACATGCTAACACATATGTAATAGAGGCCGGGAACCTTATCATACTGATACACACACATACATGACAGAGGCTAAGCACCATATCACATGGATACATGCTAACACACACGTAACAGAGGCCAGGCACCTTATCACGCAGCTACATGATAACACATACACGACAGAGGCCAGGCACCTTATCAATGCTGATACATGCTAACACATACATGACGGAGACTGGGCCCTGTATCACACTGATACATGCTAACACATACGTGACAGAGGCGGGCACCAATGCCCACTAGCGCAATGGAGGCGGCAGTGGAGTGAGGGCTGGCCATGTACAGAAGCCTGTGTTAGAGTGTAGCCAATGGTATGTGTCGTCGTTTCCCATTGCCGCAGCAACAAATAACCACAACTTAAGGGCTTCAAACAGCCACATTCATTTATTTATTTATTTATTTATTTATTTTGAGATGGAGTCTTGCTCTGTTGCCCAGACTGGAGTGCAGTGGCGCCAGCTCACTGCAACCTCCGCCTCCAAGGTTCAAGCAATTCTCTGCCTCAGCCTCTCGAGTAGCTGGGATTACAGGCACCTGCCACCACGCCCAGCTAATTTTTGTATTGTTAGTAGAGGTAGAGGTTCACAATGTTGGCCAGGCTGGTCTCGAACTCCTGACCTCATGATCCACCCGCCTCAGCCTGGGTGCTGGGACTACAGGCAAACAGCCACATTTATGATCTCATAGTTCTGCAGGCAGAAGCCCAGAATGGCAGGACTGCGTCTTCTTCGCAGCATGACACAAGGCTGAAAGGGAATTGTCAAGATTTTTCTGACTTGCCCTTCTGCCATCTTTTTCTGCCACCAGTTGGAGAAAGCTCTGTTTTTAAAGGCACGTGTGATTAGAGCAAGCCCACGCTGCCTGAGGTCACGTGAGCCATGTCACATATCACAGCCATGGGACTGATGTCTCCTCATCTCTACAATCCTTGTCTCCCCTCACCCCCGGTGGTGTATGAAACACTGGGGGCTGCTCACTTCTCGCTCCTCCATCTTTCCAGAACTTTCCAACCCCCAATCTGCACAGGTGTAACCTAAAGCTCATTGTTTGCCCTGAGGTTCTTTCTACTCTTTCCCTGGAGATTATATCCACTTTTTAGGCTTTTCTTTCACTTTTCAGATAGCTTCTTAAGCCCTGATCTTTTTTGGAGCCTTAATTCATCATCTGTTGTTGTGGGTTTGAGCACTGGAGGGCGGCTGAGCTGTTAAGATGCCGTTCAACCCCAAGGTTCCATGAGTGAGTGATCCCAATTGCTGCTGCAGCCCCGCCTCCACTGGGGATTATTATCAGAGATTCATTGCCCACTCCAGGCTCTCCCGTTTCTGTCTGTGAGCACAGGTGACCAGGAGCAGAACCTCCAAGGTGTTCTGGGTTCTCCGCTCAACCTGTCCACGAGTGTTCACATGTCCCTGGTGGTTATGGCTCACATGTGCCTCCTCTCAGCCTGTCCACAGGGTGTTCATATGTCCCCGGCAGTTACGGCTCACACGTGCCTCTTCAGCCCTGCTTCACTGGCCAGGGCTCTTAGCTGTGTCTTTAGCACCTCGTGCTGGTCCAGCCGTTACTCTTACATTTGGTCTGACTTTCCAGTCTCTTTCAACCAATACCAATCCATCCTATATCATCTTGCTGATTAATCTTCCGAAAATGTCCCTTTGAACATGACACCTCCTCCTCAGACACATTTATTCCCCTTTGACCTTGGGAATGAAGTCCCAGCTCCTCCCCGTCCCCCTGAGTCAGACCTGCTGCAGAGCCCAGCAGCCACCACCCCCAGAACCTCCTCATTTCCTCCAGCCGCAGAGACACCATCCCATAAAACAGCACGTGCCACGTGCCAGGCTCCATGCTCAGCCCCCAGCATCCTTAGTTCTCCCAGCAACCCTGTCAGGAAGGTCGTGATGATGATTCCTGTTTCCCAGATGAGGAAATCTGGACACGGAAACGTTAAGGAACCTCATCCGCCTCTCCCCTCCTCTGTGGTCCTGGACTAGCTCCCGCCTGGACCATCTGTGCAGCACCTCATATTAACTGCTCATGTTGTTTTTCTTTGTATACACCCGTGCTCTCTCAACCTGGAATGCAGGGTCTGGATCGTACCCCTCTTTGTAAACCCCAGCCCGGAGCACAGGGCTGTGGGACAGTCCATACAGGGATGTCTCAGGATGCTTCAGATCACAGAATCCTAGCGGTGCACTTAGCATAGTCACTTTCAGATGAGAACATGAAGGCCCGGAGAGGTTTGTCCAAAGACCCCCTAGCCCATTGGTAGCATAGTAAAGAATACCTCCCGGAGCTCGGAGCTGCAGGGTGAGCTTCCCACCAGGACCTAATCCAACAGACAGCCTCTCAGCAGTTGCCTGCTCCTGGGAACTCACACGGCAGCTCTGGTCCTCAATGTGCCACCCTCTGTGTGGGGGCTGTCTCTCACCAACAGAACAGTCACCCCCTTTGTCTGGCAGAGGCCTTGGGATGAAGTTCCATGACTGCAGGCGACATTCCAGGTCCCTTTGCATGATCTCCGTCACTACGCATGCTGGGTACCTGGGTGACTCCAGGGTTATCTACAATCAAACATCACCCAAAGTGTCTTGCCCGGAGGTTTGCTACCCACTCAGTCTGGCTCAGGGGGCCTTCACGTTGAGATCTGTCTGTTCTTCCATGAGCCTGGCACAGTCCCGAGCTTATCTAATGGTACCTGGGTATCGAGTCCATCTCACTCTCTACCCTAACTCTCTTCTGGAAATCTAGGAATCAGACTAGTCATCAGATAAGCCTTCTTTAATAGGGGAAAGCAGTAGCATTGGGAACCTTTTAACAGCTTTACAATGGCTCTTCTGAAGAACAAACAAGCCCCCGATGCTCTTTAGTTATTGCCAGAATAATACGTCCTGGATTGTTCTCAGTGGGCAGAACATTATGCTAAGGCACAGTCTCTCCCTGCTGTGGGGAGTGTGGCTAATGACGCTTGGGTGTGGAGATTCCTGGGTGCATGTGGGGCCTGCAGCCCGGTCCCATCATTGCCTGTGCATTACTCCCTAGTCGACCAGAAGAGCCTTCGACCTGGAGTGGCTACATGGGAAAGATGTTCATGGCTGCTACCAACTACCTCCCCACCCAGGTGTCAGACATGATGCATCAGGACAGGGCTTTTGCCACCGCACGCTTGAACTTCTCCAGACAGAGGAACATCTGTACCCTCTCAACGTACGTACGATGCCACCCACTCTAAACAAGATCACACTTTCATCAATTTGTTTTTCCAAAGCACAAAAATCCCCAAACCTGAAAAGAAAAAAAGAAAACTTGCCCCAGGCTGGGCACGGTGGCTCACATCTGTAATTCCGCACTTTGGGAGGCCAAGGCAGGCGGATCACCTGAGGTCAGGAGTTTGAGACCAGCCTGGCCAACGTGGTGAAATCCCATCTCTACTAAGAATACAAAAATTAGCCGGGTGTGGTGGTGCACGCCTGTAGTCCCAGCTATTCGGGAGGCTGAGGCAGGAAAATCACTTGAACCCAGGAGGTAGAGGTTGCAGTGAGCTGAGATCGTGCCACTGCACTCCAGTCTGGGTGACAGAGTAAGACTCCATCTCAAAAAAAGAAAAAGAAAACTTGCCCCAAAGGAAGGGTGAGCAGAATCAAACCCCTGCTTTTCCTATCTGACTTCAATACGGATTCTCAGGGGGCAGCTAGAAGTTGGCATGGGAATTTTAGCCTTCTGGTTATAACAACACTGTCTTAAAAACAATTCTTATTTTTATGTAATTATGTAAAAAGCCTCCAGGTCTGTTTTCTAGGTTCAGACTCCTATGGGGCTGACAGATGTTTTAAGAAGTTTAAAGGAGTTTATTCAAAAGTTGAACATTTTTAAAATTTCACAAAACTAACCAGCAAAGACAGTAAGCCAATCCTCCATTTACCCCCTTTCTGTGTTGGTTAAGGGCAGAGACACATGTCAGAGGGAGACTGCGTCCCATGTAGGGAGCTAATGTGTTCGCTAGCTATTGCTTTTCGCAGGGTTGCAGCATCTACGCTCACTTGCCTCATCCACACTATTACGTTCAAAGACAAGAAATAATCCTGAAAGGAGATCCCAAGGCCAGAATGCAAAGGAATAGCCAGAAGCCCACACCAGATCAGTGGGCTAAGGGTTTGTCAAAGGCAGAATCTGGTGACAGCTAGGGTGAGGGGGGCTTTGTCATTGGAAGCGAATCCATCACCCATCTTCGTTGTCATCACGGTTAATGTTTTCCTTGGCCCTTAGGATCCAGAAATTGCCACGGCTGCTAGTTGCATCATCCAATGGACACCTTTATATCTACAATTTGGATCCTCAGGATGGAGGAGAGTGTGTCTTAATCAAAACCCACAGGTGAAGAGACTGCTTTTCAAAAGACAGCCTTTCGAGAGCTGGTTGTGTAGAGTTGTCCCTTCGCCAAGAACAACGACAAGCTTCAGTGCCCTTGCTTTGATTTGTTCTTCACTGGCAGTCTCAGTGGCAAACCTCTAGTGGGCAAGCGCTCTGCACTGGGCTCTGTGTCAGGCGCCCTCAGCATGTGGTAATCATCTGGAAAAGTGCCAGGATTAATAACACACAAGATGGTCTTCCCTTCGGCCCGTGCTCCTAACATGGCTCTAAGCTCACAGTGGGTGTTCAAAAATATTCCCTGCCGCCAGGCATGGTGGCTCACACCTGTAATCCCAGCACTTTCGGAGGCTGAAGCGGGCGGATGGCTTGAGTCCAGGAGTTCAAGACCAGCCTGGGCAACATGGTGAAACCCCATCTGTACCAAAAACAAATACAAAAGTTAGCCAGGTGTGGTGGCACACACCTGTAGTCCTAGCTACTGGGGAGGCTGAGGTGGGAGAATCACCTGAGCCTGGAGAGGTTGAGGCTGCAGTGAGCCATGATCACACCACTGCACTCCAGCCTGGGCAACAGAGTGAGACCCTGTCTCAAAAAAAAAAAAAAAAACAAAACCTGTTCCCTGCATGGAATTGAAAAGTGCTTTACTGGGCACGTTGACTCACGCCTGTAATCCCATTACTTTGGGAGGCCAAGGAGGGCGGATGGCTTGAGCTCAGGAGTTTGAGACCAGCCTGAGAAACATGGTGAAGCCCCATCCTTACAAAAAGAAAAAATATAAAAATTAGCCAGGCATGGTGGCACATGCCTTGTAGTCCCAGCTAGTCGGGAGACAGAGGTGGGAGGATCACCTGAGCCCAGGAAGGTCAAGACTGCGGTAAGCCGTGATCGCACCACTGCACTGCAGCCTGGGCAACGGAGTGAGACCCTGTCTCAAAAAAGAAAACAAAAGAAAAGCACTCATGCCTTCTGTGAATGGGCACAGACTGAGCTCTCCTGCTGTGGCCAGGGCACCAGAGCTGCCACTGCCCCCCACCGATGGCCGCTCTCCTTGCTAGCATGTCCTCACCTGTGTGTACTGGGAAGAGCAGAGGACTAATCTTTGTTTGGCCAATATAAGAGAAAGGGGCCATTTTGGTGTGCGACTGCCCCTGGCAGTTTCAGGTCACTTCAGCTCATCCTGGCCCAGCAGCATGTGGGTAGGTCTATGATTTAAACCCACAGAGTTGGCAGGTGGATCACCAGAGGCTGGGAGTTCGAGACCAGCCTGGCCAACATAGTGAAACCCCGTCTCTACTAAAAATACAAAAATTAGCCAGGCGCTGTGGTGGGTGCCTGTAGTCCCAGCTACTCGGGAGGCTGAGGCAGGAGAATCACTTGAACCCGGGAGGCGGAGGTTGCAGTGAGCCGAGATTGTGCCACTGCACTCCAGCCTGGGCAATAGAGCAAGACCCTGTCTCAAAAATAAATAACTAACCCACAGAGCTGAGCACAGGCTTCCTCGTGCTTTTCCTTTGGAAGGTGTTCTAGATATATGATGATTTCTTTTTCCTTTCACCCCCTCTTGATTGTCACAAGTAGCTTGCTTGGCTTAGGAACAACAGAAGAGAATAAAGAAAATGACCTCAGACCTTCCTTACCTCAGTCTTATGCAGCAACCGTAGCCAGACCAAGTGCATCTTCAGCCTCCACGGTGCCAGGTGGGTGGACACGGGGCCAACAGGGGAGCATCTCTAACAGTGACCTCCATCCCCTTCTCCCCCCACCCTCCCTCCCCTTCTCCCTCCGCCCTCCTTCCTCTTCCCCCTTCACTGTTACCTGGGGGTGGAGTGCCCTCCCTCCGCTTCTCCCTCTGCCCTCCCTCCCTTTCTCCCTCTGCCCTCCCTCCCTTTCTCCCTCTGCCCTCCCTCCCCCTTCTCCCTTCACCCTCCCTCCCCTTCCCCCTTCACTGTTACCTGGGGGTGGCGCACTGTCCTTGAACTTTTTATTTCCTCACAGGTGAGGCCATGGTAATAGCCTTTAAACCTGGGACCCTCAACCTGGCAGGGCATCGCATGATACGGTCTTTTTCCTAACAAGTGGTGTTAACCCTTTGCCTCTTCAAAAATTCCAATGGCTCACGCCTGTAATCCCAGCACTTTGGGAGGCTGAGGCGAGCGGATCACTGGAGGCCAGGGGTTTGAGACCAGCCTAGCCAACATGGTGAAACCCCATCTCTACTTAAAAAATACAAAAATTAGCTGGGCATGTTGGCACACACTTGCAATCCCAGCTACTCGGGAGGCTGAGGCAGGAGAATTGCTTGAACCAGAGAGGCGGAGGTTGCAGTGAGCTGAGATCATACCACTGCACTCCAGCCTGGGTGACAGAGTGAGACTCCATTTCAAAAAATAAAAACTAAACTAAAATTTCCAAAGAGCCTGTAGTCCCAGCCACTCAGGAAGTTAAATTGAGGCAGAAGGATCCCTTAAGCTCAGGAGTTCAAGACGAGCCTGGGCAACATAGTGAGACCCTACCTCAACAAAGAAAAATTCAAAGAGGTAGGATGCTTCAGGCATCTGAAGTGGAAAGGCAGGTCAGGCTTAAAGATGGCAGATGGTGAGGATTATGACTTGTCCTAGGCACAGTCCCTCCAGGGGGAAGACAGCCCCTTTGCTCCTTTGCCCTTTATTTGAGCCCGACCCGCCAGGTCATGGCATAAAAGCAGATCCCCAGGGCTTGTTTCATGTCTCTTTCTTGGTTTCCAGGTTATTCCGAGGACGGCGGGGCGCTGCGAGGAGAAGTTATTCCTGAACATGAGTTTGCGACGGGACCAGTGTGTCTTGATGATGAGAATGAGTTTCCTCCTGTGAGCATTAGGAACCCGTAACTGGGCGGCTCAGTCTGTGTGCTTAGAAGGAAACCTTCACCTCATACGAGAGGCGGAGTCCCTTTCCCTGTTTTCTAGTCTATAACAACTAATCCTCTGCTCTAGTATTTGGAAAGCCATAGGATATTTGTTGTACTGTGTGCTTCGAATCCTACAGAGTAGGCTTTAGGTGTCGAGCTAAACCCTGATGGCATTAGAGTCACCGAATACTAATCCAGGGAGTCTTGGTGGCCTCCCTCCAGCCAGAGGCCTGGGATCCCTTACTTTGCTTCTGTAGCACTGACTCTGCTGCCTGGAAGGTAGGAACACGTGCCTTGCGTAAAACTTATTTTCCTGAGGCTCCCATGGATGCTTTTGCAGAATGCTGCCTTCCTTGTGCTGGAGGGAATGGTTTCGGAGGGCTGGGCTGTGTGTTCAGGACTCTGAGCTGAGTTGCTGCACTCTGCGGACCAGCTTGACCCTCACTTACCTGCAGCTCTGGCCGGCAGACCTGCACCTCCCCGGCAGTTGCAGACAATCATTAAGAAACAACTGGCCAGGTGCGGTGGCTCACACCTGTAATCCCAGCACTTTGGGAGGCCGAGGCCGGAGGATTGCTTGAGCCCGGGAGTTAGAGACCAGCCTGGGCAACACGGCAAAACCCCATCTCCACCAAAAAAAAAAAAAGAAAAAAGAAAAAATTAGCCGGGTATGGTGGCATGTGCCTGTAGTCCCAGCTATTCGGGACGCTGAGATGGGAGGATCACCTGAGCCTGGGAGGTCGAGGCTGCACTGAGCTATGATTGTGCCATTGCACTGCAGCCTGGGTGAAAGAGTGAGACTCTATCTCAAAAAGAAAAGAAAAGCAATTGTGTGCTCTGTGGAGGGCAGGAGGTGCAGGGCAGGAGCTTGCCCGAGCACCTTCAGCTGGGCTTCCCAGCAACCTGCTCAGCTGTTCCCACAGCTAGGGCCCTCAGGGCTGGCTGAGTGCTGGGCGTGGCTTCTTCCACCACCTGCAACTGAAGACAAGATTCTCTCCTGAGAGCCTGCCGGGGCTTCCTTAACTTCTGATTCTTCAAGCTCCCATCTGGAGTAACATACAGACCGCTCTCGTGAGCTTCAGTCAACATCCCAGATAGTCAACCTGAAATCATTTCGAGATGGAAGTACTGATCTGTTTTGTTTTGTTTTTGAGACGGAGTCTTGCTCTGTCACCCAGGCTGGAGTGCAGTGGTGTGATCTCGGATCGCTGCAGCCTCTGCCTCCTGGGTTCAAGCAATTGTCCTGCCTCAGCCTCCTGAGTAGCTGGGACTACAGGCGTGCACCACCATGCCCAACTAATACTTTGTATTTTTAGTAGAGACGGGGTTTCACCATGTTGGTCACGCTGGTCTCAAACTCCTGACCTCAAGTGATCCACCCGTCTCGGCCTCCCAAAGTGCTGGGATTACAGGCGTGAGCCACCGCTCCCGGCCGGAAGTAGTGTTTGGACCATGACTAGGAGCATCAACTCCTAGAGCCAGAGGGGAGCCGCCACTTGGGCACTGAAGCAATGTCCATTAGGCTTTGTTACGGAAATTTCTCTTGATCATTGTTTTGTGTCCGTTGAGATTCCAATTGTAAAAGGATGGAGTGCAGGTCTGGCTTCTTTCTCCCGCAGATCCCTGGAACCCTCTAGTGAGCACATTCGGCTTAGAAAACAAAGCTGCTGTGGGGCCCTGCATGCAGGGCTGGGAGCTGTTGTTTGTGATTTCTCACATGGGCTCTGCGGATCACAGCGTTAGCTTTTACATTTCTGGCTTTCAATAGGCAGGTTGAAAGAGACATGGCTGGCAAGTGAAGTTTATATCTTAGTGGCGGAGAGCAGTTGTTCTTAAAAATACTAATTACAAACTTCAAAACCTCTGTTGGCATGCTGCCTAACTATAAACCAGTTGTTTTACCTTTGGGTTCTCATGGCCCCAACTGGCCTTAAAGGGCGTTTTTCTGCACCCTCAAAAGGCGGTGGTTATTTACCTGAAGTTGAGGCTTCCAGGATCCAGAGCACTCTAGGTCACTGTGGGGACAAATGGGACCATTCTACTCTGTCAGGGTTTACCGCATCCAGACACTCACTAGGTGTTCCATTTCGCTAATTTTGGTAAAAGTCTGTAACTACTATAAAACATTGTTAGATCCTTAATTGTAATCACAGTAAGCCTTGCAACCTCTTATAGTTACAGAATTGGGGTAATGTGGATATTAGCATCTAGGAGGTAGTTCCTTGCCAAAGAACCTGTATAAAATAATAGGTACCTTGTGCAGATCATTTGTTTGGGGTAAAAAGGAGGAGGGGAGGTGCTTAATTGAAGAACCAGTGAGAAAGTTTGTCCTGAGGCCTGTGTGCCCATTCAGTGCCAGGAAGCTGGGCGTGAGCCAGTTGTTTCTTCTCCCTCCTAAGGACCAAACGAGTGCAAGTTGGTTGAAATTGCATCAGGAATTCTTATTATACACAAGAAATACTTCCTGCCAGTGAGAGAGGTCACTGAACAAGGTCCCTAGAATGGGTGTTAGACCCTTGTGAGTGTCGGGCAGCCCCTGTGTGCAGGGCTAGATGTCATGGTAGCCACCAGCCTCTCAGCCTGCCCTCCAGCCTGCAGGTAGATGGTGATGAGGGGCAGTGCTCCCACTAAGGCACTGTCTCAGTAGCAGGCAGGCTTCTCCATCTCACCACATAAGGACCAGAGGCATGTGTGCTCCTGGGATGCTCTGTCAATATGGCCCATCTCAGTCATGCCTGAATTGGTAGAAATGTTCAACGAGGGATGCTGGGGAACTTCCTCTCTGTGTCCTTATTCTGAATTGTCATGCCTATCGCAAATCTCTGTGCAGAATTCGCATCTTTACTCACATTCCTTAAAATCTTCTAGGACCACAAAAGGCTCTTGGAGTCTCAGCTTGGTTAAAATCGCCTCTCGTAGCGACGAACATTGAGTAGTCTGCTGCAGGAGCTCTGTGAGCCGCTGCCTTAAGAACGCGGGTCATCACTAGTGATCTTTTTAGAACATATACTGACACTTCCCTGCATAGGATCATGCTTGCCTTCTTGGGATTTACTTTTGCTCTGAGAGCAGTGAAAGAAAAGAGACTTGACCATTTCTGGTGCCTTAGAAAGCTGCTACATTCAGGAGGATGAGAAGCTTTTGTTTCAGGAACAAGCCAACCTGTACAAGTCTCTGTATTTTGTGAGACTAGTCCCAGTCTTGTGAGCAAGAGTCAGGAAATCAGGCCCAATAGTATAAACTGACCTTCCCCCCTTTTTTTTTTTTTTTTTTTTTTTTGAGATAGAGTCTCACTCTGTCCCTCAGGCTGGAATGTGTTGGCATGATCTCCACTCACTGCAACCTCTACCTCCCAGGTCCAAGTGATTCTTCTGCCTCAGCCTCCCAAGTAGCTGGGATTTCAGGCATGCCACCATGCCCAGCTAATTTTTGTATTTTTAGTAGAGACAGAGTTTTACCATGTTGGCCAGGCTGGTCTCAAACTCCTGACCTCAGGTGATCACCCACCTCAGCCTCCCAAAGTGCTGGGATTATAGGTGTGAGCCACTGCGCCCAGCCTAAACTGACTTTTTTTTTTTTTTTTTTTGAGATGGAGTCTTGCTCCGTCGCCCAGGCTGGAGTGCAGTGGTGCAATCTCGGCTCACTGCAGCCTCCACCTCCCTGGTTCAAGCGATTCTCCTGCCTCAGCCTCCCGAGTAGCTGGGATTACAGGTGAGCGCCACCATGTCCGGCTGATTTTTGTATTTTTTAGTAGCGATGGTGTTTCACCATGTTGGCCAGGCTGGTCTCAAACTCCTGGCCTAGTGATCCACCCACCTCAGCCTCCCAAAGTTCTGGGATTACAGGCATGAGCCACCGCGCCCGGCCTAAACTGACTTTTTAATAGTGATTGAGCAGTCCATGTTTACAAGTAAGATGAGCCTTTAAAAAATATATACATATACATATACATAAATACATACACACACACACACACACACATATTTTTATACAGTCAGTATTTTCTAGAACTGTGTCATACTTGTCTACACCTAAATAAGCTGGGTGACTGTTCTGTGACCATGAGAGAGGTCAGACAGAAAAATTCCACAGTGCCCAGCCTCTCCCTGCTCACTCTGCATGGGCACAGACCTGTTGATAATGCACCTGCCTACCAGCCTTCTTCCTGAGAAGAGTAAGGCCATTCTGTTTTGATTTTGGTAGATAATCTTGTGCCGTGGAAATCAGAAGGGCAAAACGAAGCAATCATGATGAGAAGCACACCTCAGAAATCAGGACATCCCCCCTATCAGGTGGTTTTGGAGAAAACAAGGAAGGTGGAAGAATGGAGTGCAATTGTGTGAGCAGAAAGGGGGGGCAGGAATCCCAGGTGCTGCACTGCTTAAACCACAGGACCTGGTTAACTCCTCACCAAGCTTCCCGCGACCCTGGTTGCCAGTGGGCGCGGGAGACATTGTATACACGTCATGCTATTTAAAATATGTTCAAACCATAGTGTAAATGCTAATTAACCATATTGGTATATAACCGGAATTTTATATTAAAAGGGGCCTCCTTTTTAAATATATACCGTGTAAAAAATGTACTTATAGGAACATCTCTTTGAATTGTATTTCTTGTATATTACATACTTAGAGAGAGAGACTATTTTAGCCAGGCAAAGTCTTTTTTGGCTGTGACTGGAATAAATCATTTATTACTTGGGAGTCCCATTTTGGACACTAATAATAAAATCATGGCAATGCATTTTTGAGGTTTTTATATGTTTTTTTATTTCCTTGTGGTTATAGGGGACAGGAGGAACTCTTTAACATCTTTTAAATACAATCATTTCACCCTTAAAAGGAGAGGAAGGGGATTGGGCCACAGACTTATCCATGGACTCGTCTGCTCTGAGATCTGGAAAACGACCTAACTTTGGTCTAAATCTGTGCTCCTCAAGGCATTGTTTGCCAGAAATGTAGGATTTCAGGCTCCACTCGAGACCTACTGAGACAGAATCCGGATTCTCACAAGATCCCAGGTGATTTGTTTGCATATTAAAGATGGAGACCAGTGAGTACACTGGTTTATGGAAGGAAAAGAAAAAGAGAGAGAGAGAAGCTCTGCCCCAGATACTAATTAGAATGGATTTACGCCAAAATGACCAGAGAAACTGGGAACCAGAGAAACAAGGAAACTAAAACGTATTGAATATCTGCTCTTTGTCAGGTAACGTGCCAGGCATTTTCATGTATGCCTTTATTTAACCCTCAAAATCAACTTCCAGGTTAGGTTAAACAATTGCCCAACTTCAAAAGCTGGAGCTGGCACCTGTGCCTGAGTCCAAAGCCCATGTGCTTCCCATTAAGGCACACTCCCTGCCCAGAGCCAGCACGGCTCAGCGGCTCTCAGGCCGGTGTGGAGGAGGGACAGGATACAGAAGGGATATGCGAGGCTAACTCCAAAACCAAATTCCAAGACTAAACTAAAGCGTGTGTTTGTAAAGAGGGTAAAAATAAAGTTTGGAAGCAACTTGCCTGTCTAATTCCCAGATATTCCTCCTCATGAAATAAAAATTGGTCTGTTATGCGGCTTGACAGCGGCAGGCAATTTGGTAGGGATTACAGCAGGGAGTTACTGAAGGGTCCTGAGTGTAATCTGCGCTGGAGATATTGTCATTGGCAATGTCTTGAAGGACGTCTGCAAGAACCTTTCTGACCTCAGGCAGCACAGCCTGGTACTCCACACCACCTCTTTCTAGAGGCACAGCTTCTGCGATATTGTCTTCCAGGTTGAAAATCAGAGGAAACTTATGCTGCAACTCAGGCCCGGTGCTCCCATCACATGCTCTGGCTCCACCTAGAGAGGGAATAACAACAAATACCTCGCTAACCCTGACAGTTGCCCTGTGTTGTAAAGACGTGAGCTGCAAGTGATTATACATTAATTCAAACAAACCAGATAACCAAATGTTCCAATGATGGCTGTCTCTGTCAAAGAAATATTACCTTGAGAATCTATTTGCTCCTTCCAGTGATGATCCTGTGGTCCAAAATGTTTTGCTTCTTTCATTTCTGTTTTCGTTTTTTGAGGCAGGGTCTGGCTTTGTTGCCCAGGCTGGAATGCAGTAGCATGATCCTAGCTCACTGCAGCCTCAGTCTTTTTGGGCTCAAGTGATCCTCCCACTTCAGCCTCCCAAGTAGATGGGGCTACAGGCATGCATCATCATGCCCAGTTTTTTTTTTTTTTTTTCCAGAGACAGGGTCCCCCTGTGTTGCTCGAGCTAGTCTCGAACTCCGGGCCTTAAGCAATCCTCCTGTCCCAGCCTTCCAAAATGCTGGGATTATCAGCAGGAACCACTGTACCCAGACTAAAATGATTTGGAAGTTCTCCTTGAACTTGCCTTCAGGGCCAGTAGAACATTCATTCAAGTATCTTTATTGACACAAAATCAGGATATAATTATTTTTTCAAGTTGGAGTCTTGCTCTGTCGCCCAGGCTAGAGTGCAATGGCGCAATCTTCAGCTCACTGCAACCTCTGCCTCCCAGGTTCAAGCAATTCTCCTGCCTCAGCCTCCTGAGTAGCTGGGATCACAGGCACCTGCCACCACACCCGGCTAATTTTTGTATTTGTAGTAGAGATGGTGTTTCACCATATTGGCCACGCTGGTCTGTTGGCCAGGCTGGTCTCGAGCCCCTAACCTCACGATCTGCCCACCTCGGCCTCCCAAAGTGCTGGGATTACAGGTGTGAGCCAGCACACCAGCCAGGATATAATTTTTTTTAAGTATCTTTAACCCCTGCCCCTTAGGAGTAAATTTGATTTTTTTGAAAATCGATTTCTTGACTACCAACTGGTGAATCAAGTAGAAAGGCAGGTGAGCAATTTCACTTTGGGTTGAAGATGACAGTCTTACGTGGATTCAAATCTGGCTGTGAAAGCCATCCAGAAGAGGAACAACAACAATGTTTGGAATGATAGCAGCTTCCTTGGCTCTTCATGATTCCGGTGACTTTTTTTTTTTTTTTTTTTTGCCTTTGCTATAGAAAAAGTAGTTAAGGGTCTGATGGAAATAAATATAACATAATTAAACAAAGGGAATTAAAGCAAAAGATAGCCCTCAAAATTACAAGAGTTCCTAAACACTGACTTTGCTTCTGAGCTTATCAGCAGCCAAACATTAATGAGATAGAAACTTATCAGTTACTCAGGAGAAGCAGAGCTTTTTCTGGCACTAAAATCTGAGAGAAATTCTTCCAGTGGCTCCTTCTCCTACAGGGGACCCTGTAGGATAGAATGCTCACTGGCATTCTTATGAAAAATAAAACTGAGATTAGGATGGTTCCACTGATGACTTCTTATCACATCCTTTACTATATGATGAGGGCAGGCGCCAACATGCAACTCAATACAAGGAAGTCTGTAGGGGCAATGCCATACCACCTAAGGATTCAGCCTTCTGGTCCAATCTGGCCAGAAATAAAATTTGAAATATTTAGGAGAATAGGTAGATCTCAAAGCCTTTAGACAACCCTTTTTTATTACTGGTTTTCCTTCTGTGGCTGAGAGTCAAGTTGATCTGTAGAGATTAATAGTTGTTGTCTTTGCTTAGAGTTTGGAGTAATTTGATTATTCCTCATTGCCAGTAAAGGGCAGTGACATGAGCTTTGACAAACAGTTCATGCTGGGAGTAGAGACTGTGTCCCAGGACTGAGGGATCTGCCTAAGATCAAGGGGAAAATCTGAAAGACTTGTCCTAACAAAGTGTAAAACTAAGGCTTTATAAGTTCAAGGGAACTGACTACTGATTAACTGCCAGTGAAAACAGAAATCAACACTCTCAGATAACAGAAATCAGAATTGCTACAATGCATCACCAACGATGTCCAGCTTACAACTTTTAAGGACGACTAAGTAGGAGACTCCCAGTTTCTAGTCTGGCACGTAAGGAGGTCGGCAGTCATCACTTCATTCTAACAAGTAAAAAGCTGAACAAACTAGAAAATCAACAACTCGGCCAGGCACAGTGGCTCACGCCTGTAACCCCAGCACTTTGGGAGGCTGAGGCAGGCGGATCACAAGGTCAGGAGTTCGAGACCAGTCTGGCCAATATGGTGAAACCCTGTCTCTACTAAAAATACAAAAAATTAGCTGGGCATGGTGGCGGGCACCTGTAATCCCAGCTACCCAGGAGGCTGAGGCAGGAGAATCACGTGAACCCAGGAGGCAGAGGTTGCAGCGAGCTGAGATCATGCCACTGCACTCCAGCCCAGGCAACAATGTGAGACTCTATCTCAAAAAAAAAAAAAATCAACAACTCTTATTAGGTCTTTCAGAGAAGTGAAGTCACAGGGCAAACTACTGCCCCCAAAATTAGAGAGACAGACAAGCAAATAGAAAGAATCACAACTTAACAGAACAGAAACCCACAAGCAGAAACCTCTGCAAGAACCAGTGCCAGGAGTAGGGAAACCCTGAACTGTAATTGACAAATTGCTGGAGACTCAGTGTGAACAAGTCTGAGAGATGAAAATCTCCAGTGGGTCCCAGTTATCAAGCGCCACCCCCAACCCCCCCTCCCCCGGCACCCAAAACACACACACTTTTGTGAATTTTACCTCCAGGAGCTCAACCAAGTTCTTACAGTAAATATTGGAGAAAAATCTCTTCATCCTTCCAAAAGGGGTAGGAGAAAAGTAATTTTTAAATATATCAAAACGTTCTAGTTTTCTTAACACGGCCTGCCCTCAGGAGAAACTATTTTACCAGAGCTTAAATTACTTCGGTTTTTCTCACAGCTTAACTGACCTAAGGGTTGGGAGATACCCAGCTGTAGCCACTCTAGCTGTTCCACCTAAGGGGAGGGAAGGGAAAGACTAAGAAGCACTTGTGAAGTTCACAGTCCAAGGGCACAGGCTCACCAAAACTAATAAGACTTAATAATAACCTACCCAAATGAGAAGGAACCAGAAAACCAACTCTGGTAATATGACAAAACAAGGCTCTTTGGCACTCCCCAAAAAATCACACTAGCTCACCAGCAACGGATCCAAACCAAGAAAGAAATCCCTGATTTGCCTGAAAAAGAATTCAGGAGGTTAGTTATTAAGCTAATTAGGGAGGCACCAGAGAAAGGCGAAGCCCAATGCAAGGAAATCCAAAAATCAATACAAGAAGTGAAGGGAGAAATATTCAAGGAAATAGATAGCATAAAGAAAAAACAATTAAAACGTCAGGAAACATTGGACATACTTATAGAAATGCAAAATGCTCTGGAAGGTCTCAGCAATAGAATTGAACAAGTAGAAGAAAGAAATTCAGAGCTCGAAGACAAGGGCTTTGACTTAACCCAATCCAACAAAGACAAAGGAAAAAGAATAAGAAAATATGAACAAAGCCTCCAAGAAGGCTGGGATTATGTTAAACGACCAAATCTCAGAATAATTGGTGCTCCTGAGGAAGAAGAGAAATCTAAAAGTTTGGAAAACATATTTGGGGGAATAATCAAGGAAAACTTCCCTGGCCTTGCTAAGACCTAGACATCCAAATACGAGAAGCTCAAAGAACACCTGGGAAATTCATTGCAAAAACATCACCAGGTAACCTATAAAAAAAAAAAAATGAGACAAAAGTACCAGGTATCCTGTAAAGGAAAACCTATCAGGATTAACAGCAGATACCCTACAAGCTAGAAAGGACTGGGGCCATATCTTCAGCCTCCTCCATCAAAACAAATATCAGCCAAGAATTTTGTATCCAGAAAAACTAAGCATCATATATGAAAGAAGGATACAGTCTTTTTCAGACAAACAAATGCTGAGAAAATTCACCACTACCAAGCCACCACTACAAGAACTGCTAAAAGGAGCTCCAAATCTTGAATCAAATCCTGGAAACACATCAAAATGGAACCTCTTTAAAGCATAAAGCTCACAGGACCTATAAAACAAAAGTACAATTTAAAAAGCAAAAACAAAAAACCAAGGTACATGGGCAACAAATAGCACGACGAATGGAATGGTACTTCACATCTCAATATTAACACTGAATGTAAATGGTCTAAATGCTCCACTTAAAAGATACAGAACAGCAGAATGGATAAGATCACCAGCCAACTATCTGCTGCCTTCAGGAGACTCACCTAACACATAAGGACTCACATACATTTAAAGTAAAGGGGTAGAAAAAGACATTTCATGCAAATGAACACCAAAAGTAAGCAGGGGTAGCTATTCCTATATCAGACAAAACAAACTTTAAAGCAACAGCAGTTAAAAAAGACAAAGAGAGACATTATACAATGGTAAAGGCTGTGTCCAACAGGAAAACATCACAATCCTAAACATATATGCTCCTAACACTGGAGCTCCCGAATTTATAAAACAATTACTAATAGGCATAAGAGATGAGAGAAACGGCAACACAATAATAGTGGGGGACTTCAATACTCCACTGACAGCACTAGACAGGTCATCAAGAAAGAAAGTCAACAAAGAAACAATGGATTTAAACTATACCTTGGAACAAATGGACTTAACAGATATATACAGAACATTCCAACCAACAACTGCAGAATACACATTCTATTCAACAGTGCATGGAACTTTCTCCAAGACAGACCATATGATAGGCCACAAAATGAGCCTCAATAAATTTAAGAAAATTGAAATTATATCAAGCACTCTCTCAGATCACAGTGGAATAAAACTGGAAATCCATTCCAAAAGAACCTTCAGAACCATGCAAATACATGGAAATTATATAACCTGCTCCTGAATGATCACTGGGTCAAAAATGAAATCAAGATGGAAATTTAAAAATTCTTCAAACTGAACAGTAGTGACACAACCTATCAAAACCTCTGGGATACAGCAAAGGAGGTGCTAAGGGGAAAGTTCATAGCCCTAAATGCCTACATCAAAAAGACTGAAAGAGCACAAACTGACATTCTAAGTTCACACCTCAAGGAACTAGAGAAACAAGAACAAACAAAACCCAGCAGACAAAAGGAAATAACCAAGATCAGAGCAGAACTAAATGAAATTGAAACAAAAAAATAAAAAAGATCCATGAACACAAAGCTGGTTCTTTGAAAAGATAAATAAAATTCATACACTGTTAGCAAGACTAACCAAGAAAAGAAGAGAGAAAATCCAAATAACCTCAATAAGAAACAAAATGGGAGATATTACAACAGACATCACAAAAATACAAAAGATCATTCAAGGCTACTATGAACACCTTTGCGTTTAAACTAAAAAACATAGAAAAGATTGATAAATTCCTGGAAAAATACAACCCTCCTAGCTTAAATCAGGAAGAATTAGATACCCTGAACAGATCAATAACAAGCAGTGAGATTAAAATGGTAATTTTTAATTTACCAACAACAACAACAAAAGTCTAGGACCAGATGGATCCACAGCAGAATTCCACCAGACATTCAAAGAAGAATTGGTACCAACCCTTTTGACACTATTCCACATGACAAAGAGGGAACCCTCCCTAATTCATTCTATGAAGCCAGAATCACCCTAATACCAAAACCAGGAAAGGACATAAAGAAAACTACAGACTGATATCCCTAATGAAAATAGATGCTAAAATCCTTAATAAAATGCTAGCTAACTGAATCCAACAACATATCAAAAAGATAATTCACCATAATAAAGTGGGTTTCATACCAGGGATGCAAGGATGGTTTAACATATACCAATAAATGTGATATGTCAATAAATGTGATACACCACATAAACAATTAAAAACAAAAATCACATGATCATCTCAATAGATGCAGTAAAAGCATTTGACAAAATCCAGCATCGCTTTATGATTGAAACTCTCAGCAAAATCGGCATACAAGGGACATACCTCAATGTAATAAAAGCCATCTATAAGAAACCCACAGCCAACATAATACTGAATGGGGAAAAGCTAGTATCCTTCCCTCTGAGAACTGAAACAATAAAAGGATGCCCACTGTCACCACTCCTCTTCAACATGCTACTGGAAGTCCTAACCAGAGCAATCAGACAAGATAAAGAAATAAAGAGCATTCAAATCAGTAAAGAGGAAGTCAAACTCTCACTGTTTGCTGACAATATGATTGTTTACCTCGAAAAGCCTAAAGACTCCTCCGGAAAGCTCCTAGAACTGATAACAGAATTCAGCTAAGTTTCCAGAAACAAGATTAATGTACACAAATCAGTAGCTCTTCTATACACCAACAGTGACCAAGTGGAGAGTCAAATCAAGAAGTCAACCCCTTTTACAATAGCTGCAAAAAAAAAAAAAAAAAAAGATACTTAGGAATATACCTAACCAAGGAGGTGAAAGACCTCTGCAAGGAAAACTACAAAATGCTGCTGAAAGAAATCATAGATGACACAAACAAATGGAAACACATCTCATGCTCATGGATGGGTAGAATCAATATTGTGAAAATGACCATACAGCTAAAAACAATCTACAAATTCAACACAATCCCCATCAAAATACCACCATCATTCTTCACAGAATTAGACAAATTCATATGAAAAAAAAGAGCCCGCATAGCCAAAGCAAGACTAAGCAAAAAGAACAAATCTGGAGGCATCACACTACCTGATTTCAAACTATACCATAAAGCCATAATCACCAAAACAGCATAGTACTGGTATAAAAATAGGCACATAGACCAATGGAACAGAATAGAGAACCCAGAAATAAACCCAAATAATTACAGCCAACTGATCTTCGACAAAGCCAACGCAAACATAACGCGAGGAAAGGACACCCTTTTCAACAAATGGTGCTGGGATAATTGGCTAGCCACATGTAGGACAATAAAACTGGATCCTCATCTCTCATCTTATACAAAAATCAACTCAAGATGGATTAAGAACTTAAATCTAAGACCTGAAACTATAAAATTTCTAGAGGATAACATTGGAAAAACCCTTCTAGACATTGGCTTAGGCAAGGATTTCATGAACAAGAACCCAAAAGCAAATGCAGTAAGAACAAGTATCAATAAATAGGTAGGACATAATTAAACTAAAGATCTTTTGCACAGCAAAAGGAACAGTCAGCAGAGTAAACAGCCCACAGAGTGGGAGAAAATCTTCACAATCTATACATCTGACAAAGGACTAATATCCAGAACCTACAATGAACTCAAACAAATCAGCAAGAAAAAAACAATACCATCAAAAAGTGAGCTAAGCACATGAATAGACAAGCCTCAAAAGAAGTATACAAATGGCCAACAAACATGAAAAAATGCTCAGCATCACTAATGATCAGGGAAATGCAAATCAAAACCACAATATGATACCACCTCATTCCTGCAAGAATAGCCATAATCAAAACATCGAAAAACAGTAGATGTTGGCATGGATGCGGTGAACAGGGAACACTTCTACACTGCTGGTGGGAATGTAAACTAGTATAGCCGCTATGGAAAACAGATTCCTTAAAGAACTAAAAGCTGAACTACCATTTGATCCAGCAATCCCGCTACTGGGTATCTACCCAGATGAAAAGAAGTCATTGTACAAAAAAGATACTTGCACACACATATTTATAGCAGTACAATTTGCAATTGCAAAAATGTAGAACCAGCCCAAATGTCCATCAATCAACAAGTGGATAAAGAAATTGTGATATATATATAATGGAATACTGCTCAGCCATGAAAAGGAATGAATCAACAGCATTTGCAGCAACCTGGGTGAGATTGGAGGCTATTATTCTAAGTGAAGTAACTCAGAAATGAAAAATCAAACATCGTATGTTCTCACTGATATGTGGGAGCTAAGTCATGAGGAGGACATAAAAGCATAAGAATGACACAGTGGACTTTGGGGACTTGGGGGTAAAGTGGGAGGGGGGCAAGGGATGAAAGACTACAAATAGGGTGCAGTGTATACTGCTTGGGTGATGGGTGCACCAAAATTTCACAAATCACCACTAAAGAACTTACTCATGTAACCAAACACCACGTGTACCCCAATAACCCATGGAAAAATAAAAAATAAATAAAGTGAAATGGTAGGAAAAGATTTTCCATGCAAATAGTAACCAAAAGATAGCAAGAGTGGTTATTCTAATATACAAAATAGACTTTAAATTTTAAAAAGGTTATAAGAGACAAAGAGAAGGACATAATATATTAATAAAAGTTTCAATGCCATTTTTGCCATTTCTGTTCTACATAGTACTGGACATTCCAGCCAGAGCAATTAGGCAAGAAAAAGAAATAAAAAGCATCCAAATTGGAATAAGAGTAAAATGACCTTCAGATATGATATAATCTTATAGGTAGAAAACCTAAAGATTCCACATAAAAACAGAACTGATAAAGGAATTCAGCAAAATGGCAGGATTGAAATTCAGAACACAAAACCAGTTATATTTCTATACACTAACAGTGAACAATCTGAAAAGGAAATTGCGAAAACAATTTCATTTACAATGGCACCAAAAAGAGTAAAATAGGAATTAACACAAAAAAGTGAAAGACTTGCATAATGAAAACCATAAAATATAGCTGAAAGACATTAAAGAAAACATAAATAAATGGTTACATCCCATGTTCATGGATTGGAAGACTTAATATTGTTCAAATGTCAATACTACCCAAAGTGATCTACAGGTTCAGTACAATCCTTATCAAAATCCCGATGATGTTTTTTGCAGAAATAGAAAAAGCCATCCTAAAATTCACATGGAATCTCAGAGGACCCAGAATAGTCAAAAGAGTCTAAAAAAAAAAAAAAAAAAAAAAAGCCCAAAGCTGGAGGACTCGCACTCCTGATTTCAAAACTACAACAAGTCTACAGTAATTAAAACAGTGTGGTACTGGCATAAACATAGACATATAACTAATGAAATAGAATAGACAGTGGAAATTATCCCTCGCATGTATGATCAAATGATTTTTAACAAGGGTGCCAAGACCATTCAATGGGGAAAGGACAGTGTTTTCAATAAATGGGGCTGGGAAAACTGGATGTCAACATGTAAAACAATGAAGTTGGACCCTTACCTTATGCCATATACAAAAATTAACTGGAAATGGATCAGAGATCTAAATATAAGACCTAAAATACTAATACTCTTTTTAAAAATATGACAAAATCTTCACAACAATGAATATGGAAAATCATTTCACAGATGAATTCAATCAAACATGAAAGAAATAATACTGATCTTACACAAACCCTTTCAGAAAATAGAGAAGGGAATATTTCTCAACTCGTTTTATAAGGCCAGCAAAATCCTGATACCAAACCTTGACACAGACAAGAAAGGAAAATTATAGACAAAATCTTAGCAAATCAAAATCAGCAAGATATAAAAAGTATGATACATCATTACTAAATGGGATTTATCGAGGAATGTAAAGTTGGCTTAACACTTGAAAATCAATCAATGGAAAAAGAAAAAGAATCAATGGAATTCACACCATTAAAAGGGTATATATACAGGTATCTACATTTATAAAACCTCACCAAATTATACATTATAGATCTGCGCCTTTCACTTTGTGTACAGGTTGCCTTAACTGGAGAAATAGGAACACTTTTACACTGTTGGTGGGACCGTAAACTAGTTCAACCATTGTGGAAGACAGTGTGGCGATTCCTCAAGGATCTAGAACTAGAAATACCATTTGACCCAGCCATCCCATTACTGGGTATATACTCCAAGGATTAGAAATCATGCTGCTATAAAGACACATGCACACGTATGTTTATTGTGGCACTATTCACAATAGCAAAGACTTAGACCCAACCCAAATGTCCATCAATGATAGACTGGATTAAGAAAATGTGGCACATAGACACCATGGAATACTATGCAGCCATAAAAAAGGATGAGTTCATGTCCTTGGTAGGGACATGGATGAAGCTGGAAGCCATCACTCTCAGCAAACTGTCGCAAGAACAAAAAAACAAACACCACATGTTCACACTCATAGGTGGGAATTGAAAATGAGAACACCTGGACACAGGAAGGGGACCATCACACACCGGGGCCTGTCATGGGGTGGGGGGAGGGGGAGGGAAAGCATTAGGAGATATAACCAACGTAAATGACGAGTTAATGGGTGCAGCACACCAACATGGCACACGTATACATATGTAACAAACCTGCACGTTGTGCACATGTACCCTAGAACTTAAAGTATAATAATAAAAAAAAGAAAAACAATAAGGTACACCTTAATTCTAGGCCACATACCAAAACAGACTGGTTATCTTTCCAAGGCCACTCCCATTGCGTGACCATAACATCATATCCTCACCATAGACGAACACATCTTTCTCTAATCTAATGTGGTAGATGTCAATTCACCTAGCTTATCCAAAAGCAGTTGTAAGTAACTGGAATGCAAATATTAGAAGCAAGAGGAAGAGGGAATCAGAACATGCCCCTGTTTCATCCTATTCCCGGTTTTCACTCATGGATTAAAAGTTCAGTGCTCCCTACCCAGACTCTCTTGGGAGTTTGGTGACTCCTTAGAAGAGCAGACCTCCCCTGGGTGTTATAGTTCCTATCTGATTGTGATCATTTAAATAGCCCTATTACTTCATGGTAACATGTATGATTCCAACATTGTGGTGCCAAGGGCTTTCTGGCAGGACTTTTACTTGTGAAATTAACTCAGCCTGGAGGTCCCATACCTCCTAGATAATGTAATATAAGGACTCTAATCTAGAAACTTTTCAACTGAAAACCTAACAAATATCTGACTGTTTTGAGTTTTAGGTTTTAGAGAATCAAAGATTTTTGTGACATTTTTAATACTCCTCAAGTCATGTTTTGTTTTTATGCCACATTTTCTTCAGGATCACTTATTTACACTCAGGGAAAATAATTTTTTATCATATAATTCGAAAAGCTCCAACATTAAATAACTGAATCAAGTTGGAATCTGCATTAGGTCACAGGTTTTCCTTTTTTTATTTTTTGTTTTTCATTTATTTAAAAAAAAATTGTAGTGTTCCTACTAAGTGTGCTAAGCACTTCAAGACAACAAAGATTAAAGTGCTGAAAGAGTTCTGAATTTGGAAAGCTTAAAACTAGTACAGGATCAGGCTGGACAAGGTGTCTCACGCCTGTACTGCCAGCACTTTGGGAGGCCTAGGCAGGTGGATCACGAGGTCAGGAGATCGAGACCATCCTGGCTAACACGGTGAAACCCTGTCTCTACTAAAAATACAAAAAAATTAGGTGGGCGTGGTGGCGGGCGCCTGTAGTCCCAGCTACTCAGGAGGCTGAGGCAGGAGAATGGCGTGGACCCAGGAGGCAGAGCTTGCAGTGGGCCGAGATCATGCCACTGCACTCCAGCCTGGGTGGCAGGGCGAGACTCCATCTCAAAAAAAAAAAAAAAAAAAAAAAAAAACTAGTACAGGATTGGGAGGCTGAGAAGCAGGCAGATCACGAGGTCAGGAGTTCAAGACCAGCCTGACCAATATGATGAAATACAGTCTCTACTAAAAATAAAAAAATTAGCCGGGCATGGTGGTGCACACCTGTAGTCCCAGCTACTCAGAAGACTGAGGCAGGAGAATCACTTGAACCCGAGAGGCGGAGGTTGCAGTGAGCCAAGATTGCGCCACTGCACTCCATCCTGGGCTACAGAGAAAGACTCTGTCTCAAAACAAACAAACAACAACAACAAAAACAACAAAAAAACTCGTACAGGAAATAAAACGTGTACCTAAATGACTGGCATGCATGGCAGAAAGTGAGAGATAAGAGAGATCTCCAGAATTCCTACCCAGCTGGGAAGATTAGAGAGTTTTATGAAAGTGGCATTTGACTTGGGCCATAAAAGCTTAAAAGGATTTTAATATGGAGACCAAGGAAGAGGAGACTTGTTCTTGGAAAACTAAGGGTGGAAAGACAGAAGGACTCAGGATTGAGAGTCTGAATTCAATTGACAGCAAGAAGCCATTGGAAGACCCTGAAGACCATCCTGATCCAGTATGACACTTCTAAAATATACATCTAAGAGACAGATAGTCACAGTGAACCAAGAAGCAGAGAGACTTCTGTCAGTTTGCTAACTAGTCCTCTAAAATCTATTTTCTGAAACAGTCTATTGTCAAGTAAATTATACTTTAAAATATCTCTAGGCTTCCATTTAATGTTCATCCAAACTGGCATTTAAAGCACGACAATAGGGAACGCTCTGTATGTGAAAAGGAGCTGAATAAACGTGCTGAGAGCTCCCAGCTCGCTAGAAATTCAGGTGAACAGCACAAAGACCTTATTTGCATATGGGGGATCCAGAGAGCCTGTGCAGGGACCCTGGGTTTGGAGGAGATGCTTGTCAAGAGGTGCTAAGAACCCCCCCAAAGCAGGGGCTCACACTCATTCCCAGACGCCTGGGTGAGAGTCCATGGGGGTCCCCATGCAGGTCCCCGTGCAGCTGTGCCTGTGGGAGGCAGGGCTAAGTGGCCCCTCACTCACCGGTAATGTAGAAGGCCTTGTAACGCTCCAGGCGGACAGTCTGCAGGGCTCCAAACTCTCCAGCTGCCCCGCTGTTGGGGTGGAACAGCACCTGCGAAAGGGTGGCAGAGCTTACTAATAGAAAAATTGGCAGAACTCGGTGACTCATGCCGGTAATCCCAATACCTTGGGAGGTCGAGGCAGGAGGATCGCTTGAGCCTAGGAGTTTGAAACCAGCCTGGGCAACACGGCAAGACCCCTCCCTACAAAAAAAATACAAAAATTAACCAGGCATGGTGGTGCACACCTGTGGTCCTAGCTACTCGGAGGCTGAGGTGAGAGGATTGCTTGAGCCTGGGAGGTCAACACTGCAGTGAGCTATGATCATACCACTGCACTCCAGCCTGGGTGACAGAGCAAGATCCTGTCTCGAAACAGCAAAAGAAAATAAAACATGCTAGATGCTCCCTGGAAAATATTACTGTCTTTTGCAGGGTCTGGTCTCCCTATCCCTGTGCCCAAACACACACTGACAGATACAAGCCTGGAGTCCACACCAGCCAGCTCCAGGGAGCCTGTGAAGTTGTTATTTTGCTGGTTAATTGATGGCAATGGGTTATAACTCTGGAAGAGTAGGCAAAAGGTCCACTAGGTAGGTCAGATTTCTAGTCCTGACACCTGCTATGTAATTTGCAAAGTCCACAACAAAAGGCAAATCAGGGATACCTTGTTCACAAACTTAAAATTTCATGATGACCACGGCAGAGCTTTAAACCAAGCACAGGGTCCCTCCAAGTGCAGGGCTCTGTGTGGGGGGGCACCAGTCACAGGCCCACAAGGCCACCCTGCCTGAGTTCCAACCCCTCAGGGTCAGGATGGGCCCTGGGGACTTACTTGTTTTACAAGTATTTCCAGGGGTTCTGATGCAGGTGACTCTCAGATCTCTTTGAAGAAAGGCCTCTTTAGCATCAAGTCATTTTCCAACTCTCCCTCGAGCAAGGATGGTACAAAAGAAGGCATCCTTGATTTCCACAGAATCGGGCACAGCCCAGACTCTGGTCACAGACGCCCACAGCTATGACTCAACCCGACTATATTTGGATGGAGGAAATCTTTCCTCATCAGGTCACAAATAAAAGAATTACCCTACAGAATGGAAACACCTAAATCAGGGTTCTCGAGGGAAGGATGTGAAAGAAAATAAAAGGCCAGTGTCCTTGGTAGGCTGGTGGGTCTGGGCTAAAAGCATGAGACTGCCTTGGTATGAATCACAACCGTATATAGGGCTGGAAAGGCACTTACATGATTCAAGGTTTCCACGAGACTTAAAAAAAAAATGAGAAACATCTGTTGGAGCAGTAAACAGCTGTCCCCCCGAGTTTCACAGCTCTGAGAGGATGCCGCCGAGGTGGGGCTCCTCCCCACACCTGCGGCTTCCAGGTTCTCGTGACAATCCCTGCACAAACCCAGGGCGCGCATGATGACAGCAGGTTCCTTCCAAACAGGAAAAGAAGTCGTAACTGAAAACCCTCACTTCTTCCATCCCTGCAGAAAGCCAAGCCTCTTCACCACAGGAGACTGTTTTGTTTCCTTCTTGAGACAGCAGGAAGTGGGAGACTTGGAAAATCTATTGTCAACTGATATACGATGCACCCGGACATGCGGAAGATGGGAGTGAAGGCTTGCTGCTTCAGATCAGTCACAGTACTTGGGTCTCAGTCACAGAAATCCCATGAGGGTGGGCTGCTATATTCCCACTATTTATGTGGCATTACCAGAGGCAACTTCCAAAATCCACCAGGAAGCAAAACTGTGGGATGGCTCATTCTCAGAAACATAGATGGGCTTTGGAGAACTTGTCTATGCATTTTTTTTGTTTGAGCAGACCCATTATGGCTTTCTTGTTTATATCAACATAGGAAGGAAGTTGTCAAAAGTACACATGAATCACAGCTCTCTAGATGCCTGGTTCAAATTTCAAAGATGACTTTATCTTCTGCAAACTTGTTTTGCCTTCCTGGTGGCCTTTCTTGCTCTATTTTATCTTGTTTTGTTTTTTAAGCACGAGAGCATTCCTTTACCTTAGGTCCTACAGGGTGCTGATATAGCACCCCCTGAAGGTGGGCTTCTTCTCCATTCAGGTGGGGATGCACAGCTCACAGCCTCCAAAGGGGGTGGATGGGGGTGGTCAGTTTGCCAGCCACTCCAGATGACGTCTCCCACCACTAGGGGCCTCCCTAAGAGAAGTGATCGGCATTCTGGACATTAAAACTCAGCTTGTTTCCTCAATGTACGGCCTCCAGGGGCGTGTCAAGCATTTGATGACCCACAGCAGCCCCAGACTGTGTTAGGCTGGGCAGATGCAGAGCTGTTAGGGGAAGCATTCCTTCGTTGACAATTTCTGGACCTGATCATGACAACCTGGGGCTAAGATACGACCTGACGAGTGATGATGTTACCACCTTCAGCTTCCATCTGGAGTCAGGAAAGCACAAAGTGGGACCTTTGGTTCTAGGCTGTGCAGCCCTCCCCTTCCTGGCCCTCATCTCTCTCCTGGTGCCCCTCACTGCCTAGACACAGACCCATCAAGATCAGAAGCAGGAGGTTGAGCTGATGCAAGAACATGCAGCATGGTGTCAGCTGCTGTGGTTTTGAACATCACAGAGACAACGTCCCTAGAGGTTGACAGAGTGGGTTGTGAGAGGACCATCCAGTGTGGAACCGGAGCTCATTATGCGCATGACGCCTCTCAACTCTCTTGCTTCTCTCCTTAACTCTTGGTTACTTGGTTTGCAAGAGGGAAGGACTGGATTGCTGAGAAGCATTGGCATGTTGTTTCCAGCTGAATATCCAGGAGTTACTTTGAGCTTCTAGAACTGAAACTGTTTCTAAACCAACTCATATTGGAATCCTTGTAAGCCCAGGATGTTTCTGAGGGTGAACACAAATTGAGCTTATTTTAAAATACATATGTACACGTGTATGCATGTGTTACAGACATATGCATCTGCGTACACCTATGTATGTGTATATCGATATATGCGTATATATACGTATGTATACATGTGCCACACATTAATATAAATATGTGTGTATGCCTCTATGTATGTACCTGGACATATGCATATGTATACATGTATGTGTGTGCATGCATGTGTATACATATATGTGCATAGACATGCATATGCATACATATGTACACATGTATAGTGTATGAACATAAGCATATGTATATGTTTATATAGACACATGCATATGCAAACGTGTATGCATGTGTGGTATAAGCATGCATATGCATACATATGTATACATGTATGTATACACATGTGGATATGCATACATGTATATACATACATGGTATATAAACATGCATATGCAGGCCAGGCGCAGTGGCTCACGCCTGTAATCCCAGCACTTTGGGAGGCTGAGGCAGGCAGATCACCTGAGGTCAGGAGTTTGACACCAGCCTGGCCAACATGGTGAAACCCTGTCTCTACTAAAAATACAAAAATTAGCTGGGCGTGGTGGCATGCGCCTGTAATACCAGCTACTTGGGAGGCTGAGGCAGGAGAATCACTTGAACCCAGGAGGCGGAGGTTGCAGTGAGCCAAGATTGTGCCGCTGCACTCCAGCCTGGGTGACAGAGTGAGACTCCGTCTCACAAAATAAAATAAAATAAAATAAAATATGCATACACATGTCTAGAATATGCATGCACATGTATAATA
Organism: Hylobates moloch; assembly: GCF_009828535.3. Taxonomy (NCBI): domain Eukaryota; kingdom Metazoa; phylum Chordata; class Mammalia; order Primates; family Hylobatidae; genus Hylobates; species Hylobates moloch. The sequence goes on along the minus strand of NW_026652290.1, from coordinate 12,901,001 downwards.
CACATGTACAGACATATGCACACATATGCATACATGTAAGTATGTATAGCACATTGTGTGTGTATGTGTCTGTGTATATATAATTCCTCATATTCTTACCTTCTAGCCTCCCCCATAGCTATTCCAAATGTGAGACAATTTACTCTTATTTCTTTAGGCCTATTACTTTGCTTTGATAGAGAGGACTGACTAGAGAAGACCAAACCCAAGTTCAGGTCCAGCAACTACCCACGTTGTCCTCAAACTTCAGAATCTTATCTCAAGTGTCTTCACTGACACTGCAGGCCTGCTCTGGGAGACTGAGTGTGACCCACAGGTGCCAGCCCCATGTGCTCTTAACCTTGAAGATACCATCAGCTGCTTCCCACAAGCAGTAAGCATGGCTGTTTCTTTCTGGGCCATGGGTGTGGTTAGGGAGCAAATCAGTCCTGACTCCAGCTGCATTGACCACGCCATCATACATCCCCACGATGATGCTGTGACTTGTATCTGATTTTCCAATCTGGTTCCTGGGCCTAAACCTGCTGGGCACTAGTTAGGATGGGGTCTCTACAAGCCTGCGCAAAACTCCAGTTAGAGCAAAAGCAGAGCTCTCCCGTCTGAGAAAGGAAGTTAGTGCATGAAGGAGCTGGCTCCCACAGGCAGTACCGACAACGTCAAGGAGACCACAGTCCTTGAAGCACTTCCTGATGACCCCAATTATTCCTAGCAGCCATGGTAATAAACACTCCGGAGCACCTCTCCAATGACGTCTGTGACAACCCTCCAGGGTCACATATTGCTAACTTCCAACCTCAAGGCGGAAACCATCTTCCTGCCTGGCTGCTCCTGCTTAGGGAGAAGGGCTCGGCCTGGAATGGTCTGCAGCTCCAGGGGGCAGATATTCTGGGGAGAAGCAGGACTTCAGAACACCTCTCAGGCCTCATCCAACAACCCCTAAAAACTGCATGAATGTGCACAGAAGCGCCGATGGCCCATTGAAGACCCATGTTCTGGTTTGCTGGGGGAGGCTGGGTGGGAAGGGCAGCTTTGGTAACTACCAGCCACAGGACACTTGTGTACATTTGAGTCACTTCCATGTGACCCTTAGCAAAGACATAAATAGACCCTTTGATGTGTGGGTCCCTCACCAAGAAGCTATGCATTTGCAGAGGGGACCCTGTGCTCCTTCCGCCTCCTTGCCTCCTCCTGCTTCCTCTTCCTTTTGGTGAAAGGAAAACACAGGGAAATGACAAGGAAAGGCCATGAGGCCTGACATTTCCTGGCTGTCACTGCCAATGAGTGCTTCAGAGTGCAAAGAGGGGACATTGAGGAGGTGACGCTGGGAAGTGGAAGCCCAAAGCCATTGCCAAGGACTGCTTGGTCAAGAACATGCTGCAGGTCGGATACAGTGGCTCACACCTGTAATCCCAGCACTTTGGGAGACCAAGGCGGGCTGATCACTTGAGGTCAGGAGTTCAAGATCAGCCTGGTCAAGAAGGTGAAACCTCACCTATACTAAAGATACAAAAATTAGCTGAGCATGGTGGCATGGGCCTGTAGTGCCAGCTACTTGGGAGGCTGAGGCAGCAGAATCGCTTGAACCCAGGAGGTGGGGGTTGCAGTGAGCTGAGATCACACCACTGCACTCCAGCCTGGGTGACACAGCAAGACTCCATCTCAAAAAAAAAAAAAAAAAACAGGCTGCCAAGAGTGTGCTGAGCCCTCTGGAACTGGGAGAATGTTGGATGTAAGGCCCTTGCTGGACCTGCTGTCTAAAGGGTCTTTCACTCATTTATTCATTTGTTCCTTCATTGGTTCATCCAGTTTGCATGGACTGAATGCTGGCTGACTGTAGGCAGTGAGAACTTGGAGCTCAACTCAACGGCTCAGATTCTTGCCCTCAAGAAGCTTCCATTCTAGAGGGAGAGGGTCACAATAAACAAGTTGCAGACACCAGTCAGTCATCTCATCTAACAAAACATACTGGGTAGCTATGTTACTAAATTAAATACATGCAGGAAAAGAAATTGCCCATTATAGGGAATGAGAACCTATATACACCCACCCTAAGCCAAATTGTTAGATATAAATCTGGACTGGGGGTTGGGGGTAGAAGGAGGCTCATCTCAAATGCTTCACCTTTTGGGGTCTGAACCAGCCACTTGCTTGCATCTTCTGAGGATGGTTCTGTCTGCACAGAGGTGAGAGGCAGCAGACCAGCCTCCTAAAGAGCCTACGTGTGGGCAAGTACCTCCTCCACTTACCCTGTGCCCAGGCTGTGACCGGCCAAAGAGCACCTCGGAGACGTCCACACCATCAAAGCGCCGTCCTTGAGGTAAGCTGGCCTGGGCCAGGGCTACCACAGTCGGAAAAATGTCCAGCACGCTGCAGAAATAACAAAACTGAGTTGGCCCCAGCTCTTCTGACTCGCTCCCTGACCCTGCCGTGTCAACACCCACCTGAACCAGCCCAGAGCAAGCACCGACAGCCTCTCCTATGGCCTGGCTTACCTTCTCTACCTGCTCATTTTTCCCTTCAGTTCCACCTGGATTTCTGCTCCTACAAGAGGCAGAATGGTGCAGCGGTTCAGCACCCAGGCCCTGCAGCCAGGCGTTGCCCGGGCTCAGATCCCAGCTCTGCCACGTATCTAGCTTCTCAAAGCCTCAGTTTTCAATTCTCTAAAATGGGTATGATATTTTAATAATATAGTAGTACCCCCTTATCAGAGACACATTCTAAGGGCCCCAGTGAATGCCTGGAACCTTGGATTGTACCGAACCTAACGGCCATAAATCAAACATGTTTATTCATTATTTTTTTAGAGACAGGGTCTTGCTCTGTCATCCAGGCTGGAGTGCAGTGGTGTGATCATAACTCACTGTAACCTCGAACTCCTGGGCTGAAGAAATTCTTGTCTGCCTCCAAGAGTAGCTGGGACTACAAGCATGTACCACCACACCTACAAAATTTCTTTGTTGTTTTATTGATTTTTATTTATTTATTTATTTATCTATTTATTTATTTTTATGTTTTGTAGAGACAAGGTCTTGCTATGTTGCCTAGGCTGGTTTCAAACTCCTGGCTTCAGGTGATTCTCCTGCCTCAGCCTCTCAAAGTGTTGGGATTGCAGACGCGAGCCACTGCGCCCGATCAGAACACATTTCTGTTCATGTCTCCCACTCACAAATGTAATGACTTTTCCATCTTAACTAAGTACTTACCATGAACTGTGGCCATAACTTTTGCAGTTTGAGGTGCAACAGCAAAATTAGCACAAATTTCTTTTTCCTTCTTTACAATTTCATGGATAGGAAATTCATTCTTGGTGGCTTATGCCTGTAATCTCAGCACTTTGGGAGGTCAAGGTGGGTGGATCAGTTGATTTTGTTCTGACATGAACAAAATCCACCAAAATGTGAATAAAGGCTGAACAATGGCCATGTGAACAGTGGCCAGTTTGAGAACAGCCTGGGCAATAAGGCAAAAAATCCCATCTCTACCAAAAAAAAAACAAAAAGAAAAAACAAAAAAATAGAAGATTCATTCTCACCAAAGATCTTAACAACCTCAGCATATAATTTCTTTTTCTTTCCCTTTTTTTTTTTTTTTTTTTTTTGAGATGGAGTCTTGCTCTGTTGCCCAGGCTGGAGGTGCAGTGGTGCAACCTTGGCTCACTGCAGCCCCTGCCTCCAGGGTTCAAGTGATTCTCCTGCATCAGCCTCCTAAGTAGTTAGATCTACAGGTGCATGCCAACACACCCAGCTAATTTTTGTATTTTTAGTAGAGATGGAGTTTGGACATGTTGGCCAGGTTGGTCTCAAACTCCTGACCTCAGGTGATCCACCTGCCTCAGTCTCCCAAAGGGCTGAGATTACAGGCAGGAGCCACTGTGTTCAGCCTTCTTTCCTTATTAAGTCAAGAACTTCACCTTTCACTTAAAGGAAGCACATTTCGGCTTCTCTTTGGCATATTCGAATTGCCCGCATCTTGCACGTTGGGGCCATTAGTAAGTAAAACCAAGTGTGACTGGAACACAAGCCCTGCTATATCTCGACAATCAATCTGATAACTGAGATGGCTACTAAGTGACTACCAGGCAGGTAGCGTATACAGCGTGGATCCACCAGACAAAGGGCTGACTCGTCCTGGACGTTACAGGGTGGGATGGTGCCAGACTTCACCACACTCCTCAAAATGTGCACAATTTAAAACTTAGATTCATTTCTATAATTTTCCATTTAATATTTTTAGACCATGGTTGATCACAGGTAACTAAAACTGCAGAAAGTGAAACCGTGGATAAAGGAGGACTGCTGTATTGGTGCCAGGTCACAGGTGGTTGTGTGCATGAAACACAAATGTAAGGCACAGAGAAGAAGACCTGGCACTCAGAAAGTACTCACTGGATGTTTGTGTCTTAATGATTCACAAGGGTAATCCCTGTGAGCCCACCTAAGAACTGAGGGGTTCTACCTGTCACCAGCTTGGTGACAGCCATTTGCTTAGAGGAAACAGTGTGGGACAGGTGTCCACAAGAGAATATTCACTGCATTTTCCATTGGGCGGGTCTCTGTGTTATAAAAGATTTAGTTTTTGTTCAAAATGCCATGATATGTGAAACATTCCATCTGCTTTATTTTAGCTCTTTTAGTCCATTACGAAGTAGTGAATGCGGCCAGGTGCGGTGCCTCACGCCTGTTATCCCAACACTTTGGGAGGCTGGGGTGGGTGGATCACCTGAGGCCAGAAGTTTGAGACCAGCCTGGCCAACATGGCGAAACCATGTCTCTACTAAAAATACAAAAATTAGCTGGTTGTGGTGGCACACACCTGTAATCCCACCTACTTGAGAGGCTGAGGCAGGTGAATGGCTTGAACCTGGGAGGTGGAGGTTGCAGTGAGCCGGGACTGCACCACTGCACTCCAGCCTGGGTAAAACAGTAAGACTCTGTCTCCAAAAATAAATAAATAAAAGTAGCGAATGTTTACGGTAGAAAAAATGACAGCATCCGGAAATATAAAAGAACAACACACACTTAGTCCGTCACCCAAAGGCAGCCATTGTTCATATTTTAGTGGATTTTGTTCATGTGACTTTTTAAAGCCATATGGTGCAAGGTTACTCTACCTATGGCACATCTTCCTCCAGCCTGTTGTGCTCATGTTGCGGGGGGAAAAATGTCTTCCGCAAGAACAGAGAGGCTGTCCCTTCAACAGAGCCGTTTATATGATGGCCAGGCCAACTGGAAGTCAGCAGGGCTTACTGGGACCAGGAGGACTGAGCTAATGGGAAGCTGGACTTTCCCAAGAAAGAGGCCCTGGTAGCCCTGAGGCTGGGCGCAGCAGCAGACTTCAGGCTTTTGCATGCACCATTCACTGGGAAGCCTCCAGGGCCACAGATCCCCACTTTCTCCAATCTGATATCTGAGGGCTGGGGGGATATCCGCCTTCTAAGGGGGCTGCAGAAAGGACCTGCTCTGAGGCTCCGTCTCCTGTTGGCCATCTCCTTCTCCTCTCCAGGGCTCTACCTACAACCCCAGGCACAATCTCTCTATTGACTACAGTACAGAGGGTTTCTGTTTGCCTTTGGCTCCCACAGTCCATGGAGCTGGTGGCTTATCTCTTAAGAAACAAGCTACAGGACCTGGCATCCCACTCTGATGCAAAGTCAAGAATGCAGAGTCAGCACTCGCAGAGCACGGAACAGTCCAGAAACCTGTCCAGAGTCCAAGGTTCCTGCCACAAACCGGAAAGCCAAGAGGACCACAAAGCAGTCTGAAAAGGCCGCGGTGGTTTGGAGCTGTTTGCTCGAGTTTTCTCTAAATTGTGCCCCTAAGAGAGATCAGCGTCACAGATGGGTCAAATCAGTCAGCAAGAGAAACAGGATCTGCGTTCGATTTTGGAAAGTATTGTGTACTTTCTTTTTCCATCTGATTTCCCCCCACTACTCTCTCCTGAGGTTTAGCATCCTAATTATATAGCACTAAGTCTAATGTTCACGGAATCCTAATGTCTCAGACTTTGGCAAGATCTTCAGAGGTACCTAGTCCACCCGGAGCACAAAGAAACCCTCTCACCCATGAGAAAAGCTTCAACATGTCCAGTGACTCAGGCCACTCAAGGCAGCCCCATCCCGATTTGGCAAGCGTGGGCTGTCAAACAGTCCTTCCTTAAGTAAAAGAAAAAGCCAAGCCCCTGAGCTTAGCCCTGGAAGAGGGAGATGGTCCCTGGCACACGCAGCCCAGTGTCATCCCAGGGCTGGGCCCCCAGCCTACATGAGGACTTGAAGAAAGCATCCGCCCTACTAAGGCTACCAAGGGCACCCCAGCTACTCTAAACCTCAAACCCCACCAGTGAAACTGGGCCTGGGAGTCTTTAAAACCTCGGAGAAAGAGACAAAATAAATACAAACCTATACTTTAAAGTTTCCCCTGTTCGTTTCGATGCCCGGCTTTTGGCAGAGCCACATTGCAGCTTTCATGGGACCTGGGCACTTCTGCCTTCGTGGGTCTCTTCCTTCACTAAAAAACAAACAAACAAAAAAGGACCGGGCACAGTGGCTCACAGTTGTAATCTCAGCCCTTTGGGAGGCCAAGGAGGGTGAATCACCTGAGGTCAGGAGTTCGAGACCAGTCTGGCCAACATGGTGAATCCCTGTCTCTACTAAAAATACAAAACAAATTAGCCAGGCACGGTGGCAGGCACCTGTAATCCCAGCTACCCGGGAGGCTGAGGCAGGAGAATCGCTTGAACCCAGGAGGTGGAGGTTGCAGTGATCCGAGATCATGCCATTGCACTCCAGCCTGAGTGACAAGAGGGAAACTCCATCTCAAAAAAAAAAAAAAAATTCCATGGAGTCGCACTATGCCTCATGGGTCTGATGGAGAAGTGGTTCCCGGCCTCTGATGGGATGAAACCCCACTTCAGTAGGCTTTTTGGTTGTGACAAGGGCAGTCATGAACCCATTTGTGATGACAGGAGAGGGCTGAGACTACTCTGCACAATGGCACAAAAGGCTGTCCTCAGAGTGGGCAGGGTGACATCTTTGCAGGTTGCATTGCCCTTATGAAAATATGTGCTTTTTCTTTCCCTGTGGCTCTGGCCAGCCCAGGCTCTGCAGGTTGTTCGTAGGAAGGGTGCATATTTGTGTTCTTATCCAAGGGGTTGCTGAAGGAACCTAGGAGTGGAGATGGGGCAGTGGTGGCGAGGAGGATGCAGAAAGGCCTGGCCTGCTGGGCAGATCATTTGAGGTCAGGAGTTCGAGACCAGCCTGCCGACATGATAAAACCCTGTCTCTACTAAAAAGACAAAAATTAGCCAGGCGTGGTGGCGCACGCCTGTAGTCCCAGCTACTGGGGAGACAGAGGCAGGAGAATCACTCGAACCCGGGAAGCAGAGGTTGCAGTGAGCCGAGATCACGTCATTGCACTCCAGCCTGGGCGAGAAGAGTGAAGGTCCATCTTGAAAGAAAGAAAGAGAGAGAGAGAGAGAGAGACAGAAAAGAAAAGAAAAGAAAAGAGAAGAGAAGAGAAGAGAAGAGAAGAGAAGAGAAGAGAAGAAAAGAAAAAAGAAAAGAAAAGAAAAGAAAGGCAGGCCTGGCCTGCTGGACCCCAAGGTGTGCAGGTGGAGGGTGGGGAAAGGGGAGTGGAAGGCCAATTCGGGGGCTCGTTCCAGGAGGAACCACATGGACTTCAAGATGCATAGTATGGGAACTGAGGTGCTGCGCTGGGCAGCCCTGGGGTGGAAGGCATCCCAGGATGAAGGCAGGGGACAGAGAAGCTGAGAATATTTTATCTGGAAAAAAGGTGGATCTGATCTAAGGACAGGAAGCGAGAGGCAGGAGGGGTTTGCTTGGGGATGGATTGGAGGTGCTTGGACCTGGACAGAGACAGAGGCTTTGTGTTCATCTCTCCCGAGTGAGGGCACAAAGAAAACTTCCTCTGAAGAAGAGGAAGGGACAGGGAACAGGAGGGATCATCCCTAGGCTGTGGGAGCAGTTCTTTCTTAGCACTGAGTTGTAAATTTCTTTCTGCATTTAGTTTTAAGTTTTCTCCTGCATTGTTCTTCCCTGTCATTATCCCTGAGAAAAGTGAGGTGCCCACCCCTTCCTGGTCTCAGCCGTGGAGATATGAGGGGCGAGCCTATGCTCACATTTGATGGGCAGCTTCCCTGGCACCCTCATCCACACATGGGTCCCTCTTAGAAGCCAGCATAGCCCCAACCACACCGATTTCAGGGAGAACCGGGGTCGCAGGGGTCCCAGAGCATCAGGGGATGCCCCCCAGCAAACCGAACACTTCTTACAGAGTAAAGAGAGCTGCCAAGAGTGGGGGTGGGGGTGAGACCACCTCCACCAACCGCCACCACCCACTGCCAGATCCAGGGAGGAGGAGAGGACTTGGAAAGGGGACCTGTGGTTAGGCCCTGCCTGGAGGTGACAGCTAAACCACAAGACACTGATGTGAGCACAGCCTCCTCGTAGCTTTTACTTCCAAGACCTGTGCCTTGAGACAGGCCAGAACCAGCTGAATCCCTCTTCCACACACCTGTCTTTCAGAGCCACGAGGTAGCCCAGGGAATTACCTGTTCTGGCTACACAGCAGCTTTAGCTGTTTCTCTCTCTCTCTTTTTTTTTTTTTTTTTAGACAGAGTCTCACTGTCACCCAGGCTGGAGAGCAATGGTGCAATCTCGGCTCACTGCAACCTCTGCCTCTTGGATTCAAGCAATTCTCCTGCCTCAGGCTCCTGAGTAGCTGGGATTACAGGCACGCGCCACCACGCCCGGCTAATTTTTGTATTTTTAGTAGAGACGGGGTTTCACCATGTTGGTCAGGCTGGTCTCGAACTCCTGACCTCGTGATCCACCCGCATCGGCCTCCCAAAGTGCTGGGATTACAGGCGTGAGCCACCGCGTCCGGTCTTAGCTGTTTTTCAAATAAGATTGTTTCAAGTCCTTTTTGCCATTCTGGTCACCTCATACTTGCCCTTCTTGTATATGGCTAAGAGAGCTTCCGCTAAAGCCGTAGTTCTCAGCCAGAGTGAGTTCATTCTCCCCGGGGACATTTGGCACTGTCTGGAAACGTTTTAATTGTACAACTTAGGGGATGGGGTGGGGACACGATTGGCATCTAATGGGTAGAAGCCAGGGCTGCTGCTAAACATCCTATAAAGCACACAGGACAGTCCTCCAAAACAAAGAGTGATCCAGCCCAAAATGCCGACCACGTCACGGTTGGGAAAGCCTGCAGCACAGTTTTAGGCTAAAACTACTGAAACTTTTTCCCACGTGCTGCCAAAGCCCTGCCCTCCTGAAGGTAAGGTAGCCCCTAAACAAAGAGCTTTCTGTCTGGTCTGCTCATGACTGCTACTTCCCCAGTCCCTGGAGTAATGATTGACCCATAGTTGGACATGGCAATAAATATCTGTGGAATAAGTGCATTGTCCCCGTTCTGTACTTGTGTCTGTGGAGGCAGGTCACGTGCAAGACCCTTCTTTCATCTTATGACATCACCCAGGTACACACCGATATTAACGTTGGTTATCTCTAAAACCAATGGGATCCATGTGAATGGATCCCCCGCCCCCTCTCCCACACATTCTCTTTTACTTCTCTGTATTCATATTTATATCAACTTGACCACTCTCTGATGCTCATAATTCCTCAGGGCCTCAAGGATATAGGTTTAAGGGACTCTGGCTTTAGCTCTTAGTGGCTTAAGGGAGTTATCTCTGATCTGGAAGATCTATATTCCTCAAGCAATAAAACAAGAGTAGGCGATATGCAGTCTGGGCGGAGGGTGCTGGGCTGGGATCCCAACAACATGAAGCATTAGCATCAATGTCTTGAATTTGGATCATAGTACCATTCTCTGTCAAGCTGACCCTGAGGTGTCAAGGGAAAGAGAAACACACACACACACAGCCTGTCCAGGCAGTAGGAAACTCCGCCCAAATTTGCTTAACATGGATTCACATGGGAAACAGCAAGAGGGTAAATCTATAGAGGTAAAACTGGCTGGCTGAAATCCAGCCTAATTTAATACCAAAAACTAGCCTTGGCTGGGTGTGATGGCTCATGCCTGTAATCCCAGTGCTTTGGGAGGCCCAGGAGGGAAGAGTGCTTGGGACCAGGAGTTCAGCACCAGCCTGGGCAACATTAAGAGATCCCATCCCTACAAAAAATTAAAAAATTAGCCAGGCATAGTGGCGCATGCCTGTAGTCCCAGCTACTCGGAAGGCTGAGATGGGAGGATTACACAAAACCCAGGAGTTCAAGGCTGCAGTGAGCTATGATCTCAGCACTGCACTTCAGCCTGGGCAACAGAGTGAGATCCTGTCTCTTAAAAATAAATAAATAAATAAATAAATAAATAAATAAATAAATAAATAAATAAATAAATAAAAAAAATAAAATGTATGTATATATGTGTGTGTGATACACTATATATTAGGTTGGTGCGAAAGTCATTGCGGTTTTTGCTACTAAAAGTAATGGCAAAAACCACAATGAATTTTGCGCCAACCTAATGTATCTCCTAGGAGGTACCGATACAGCGTATTGGTATTGTCCTGGTACAATTCTAGGGGCCCTCAGGCAGACACTGCCTTGTACCAAGAACTCGCTGCCTTGGGTCACCAAACCATCCCGTCAGTCAGTTGTCTCTTCTAAGGCCCTACATTATTAACGAGATGAGGCAGGTTTATTATGGTTGCCTGGAGGTGCAAACGCCGTTCTCCGATGAGAAGCCACTGCCTGGTTTTCTGTCAAGCAACTTGAGAGATGGCTGAGTTACTTGTCCATGTGCAGCGAGGCCCGTGAACACTTGGCCCCTCTTGTTAAGCACTTTGACTACACCAAGTCAGCCCTATAAAAGCAGCCTGCCTGGCCCTTTTCCCAGGCAGCCTGACATCACAGATTCCAGGCTCTGCTGTTGTTGTCACACCTGCTGGTACCCGCTGACAGCACACTGCCCCCTCCTGATTGTATAGGGCTGACCCGGAATTCCTGGGGGCCCCACAGGCTGCCAGGGGTGATGCCCACCCACCCCATACTTTGGCCCTGAAAGCTGTTTACCCTTTTCCCCTGGACTTTGAGTTTCTCCCCTCCTCCCCATTGGATCTAGGGAAGTCAGAGGGTGCCAATCAAGCTTGCCTGCCTCTACTCAGCTGTGTTCTTTACGCCAGAACTCACTGGGCTAATGGCAAAGAACTTTTGGAATTAGGAAATCGGTCTTTAACCAGCAGTTTTCTGGGCACATGAATGAGCCCAGAACCCACCCTACGGAGGGTTCCCCTTGTTAGTGAACACAGGGCAGAACCACAGAGAGGAAGGTCTTGTCTGAATTAGTGAAACGTCCCCAGGGTAAGTCATGGTTCCATAGCTGGGAAGACGTTGTTTTCACATAGACGCTGCACAGCCAAGTTCTTTGCCATGGAGATGGCCTCCTGGATCTGCCGTAATGCAGCGATAAGAGTAATGGTGAGACATCACATTTACCTGATGTGATGGGTCTGCAGTGAGCCACGCAGTGAGCTTCCTTCTAATAAAGGAAGCACCCAGACACTCAGCTCATTAAGAAGCTTCATGGCCAGAGGCAGGAGGAATGTCTTCACCTAAGGATTCATTATTTCCCTAATGGCCTGGCGGGGCCACCTTTCTTCTCCACCCTCCTCCAAGGAAAGTGGACATCTGGACTCCTTTCTTGGGGCCATCGGATTGCTAGAGATTAGCCGGCTTCTCACAGCCACCCCTAAGACACCTGCCTTAACCCCAAGGATGGAACAATCAGGGCTCAAAGGATCTATTGCCTCGGTCAGCTTGGCCCAGGCTGAGAGGGGAGATACTGCTGCTGCTGCCTTTTCTGCACTCTCTCCAGCGGACACAGCCAGGACCCAACGCTGATGTACGTGAAACCAACCAATCCCTTCTTCACTCAGGCGTTATTCCCAGAAGACGGCTCGAGTCCCACTTCACTGTTTCTCCCTCCCCTCCCCTCCTCTCCCCTCCCCTCTTCTCCCCTTCCCTCCCCTCCCCTCCCTTCTCTTCCCTTCCCTTCTTTTTAGAGATAGGGTCTTGCTATGTTGACCAGGGTAGTCTCACACTCCTGGCCTCAGCAATCCTCCTGCCTCAGCCTCCCAAAGTGCTAGGATTACAGAAGCGAGCCCCCACATGTGGCCCCACTTTACTATTACTTTCATCACTTCTACAATCAGAGTCTTGGAAGTGTCTGGAAACACCCAGCAAAGGCAAGTGGTGAATGACCTTCCTGAGGCCTCTAGCCACCCATGCCTCCGTCTAGCCACCCATGCCTCCGTCTAGCCACCCATGCCTCCATTTAGCCACCCATGCCTCCATCTAGCCACCCATGCCTCCATGACTTTTCTTGCTCTGGGCCCCAACATCTCAAGGTAGTTTGGGTCTCATACCTTAACAAGGCAGTGCTGGTGACATTAACTGGAACTCTGCCAGGCCAGTAAGCCAGTGCCGGGACCCGGTGCCCTCCTTCCCAGGTCGTCTGCTTGGCTGGACTTCCCCCTGTGAGAGGAGGGGAGGCAGCTGGTTCATCCATGGTGATAACTCGAGACCTCTTTTCAGCTAAGAGCTAGTCTCTGGGAGAACCCCTCTCTGAGTTTCCAATAACCCCAACAAAGGACTGACTTTTTTGGTAACCAACTATTTCCCTCAACTAGCTGGTGTCTTTCAAAATATGCTTTTTATTTTACTGGACTTCAGATGTAAAAAGTTGCCTCACTCTACTGAATCACCTCATTTTATTTTCTTCATGAGACCTTCTCCACTGTAAATTATTTTTTCATTTATTGGTTTGCTTGTTGTGTGTCTCAACACCATGAGACTTCATGAGTCTCGTGCACCTAAGACACAGTGGGGCTTAACAAATCTTTGTTGAGTAAGTGAATTTCTCTTCCTGGTGATCATAATGTGACTGTCTGTTTAGGATGAAGAAATACAACTATTAAAGAAGAGAGAAAGAAGGAAACTTCTGCAGCTATTTGATCTGCTCAACGTCCAAGAACCGATCTGGCATGGATTTTATGGCTTTATTTTGTTTTGCTTAGCTTTGTTTTTCCTTGAATTAATGAGTTGTTCTGATGTTATGGAGACAGTGTCAGTAATAGCTCTAACCTCTTGCCTCCTGGGGGAGGTAAGAACCAACTACGTGCAATCTATGAATTTCCACTTTGGTTATTAAAAGAATTATTTTTGTAACCATTAAGTCAAAAGTGACCACCAGTATAATGATGGCTAGTGGGCTGGAAGAGATGAGGTCATGTTTGATGGAAACATCCTGAATACATGTTGGGTTGCATTAACCACGGCCATCCCACCACCCCCACACACACCCCACCCTCATCCTGGTTGAGCCAAGGGCCAAGGATCCCACAAAGTTAGCGTGTGCACAGCCTTTCCAAGGCAAGTGCTGTGTGTGGCTCACACACACTGTGGTCATGCAATTTCCCTTTGTTTGGCTGGTGTGAATAATAAAAGCAATTATGTGGGGAGGAGCGTGGGGAGGAACAAGATGAAGGCTTCTGTCGCCCTGTACTAGCACTGTTGCAAACGGAACCTTTGATGTCCCTGGCCTAGCACACCACACGGGAAATTCTCAGCATTCTTAGGACTCTTTCATAATCAGCTTTGGAGTCCCTCAAGTTTTGAAGTAAGAAACAAAACACAAAATAACTTACGTCCTATGGACTGTTTATGTTTAAGGGTGTGGGGTTCAAAAATCCAGTTGGAGTCTCTGCAGGCTGAATGAGACGCTCTTTGATCTAGCCCAGCATTTCCCAAATACATCCTTCCTATCGAGAGCCATGTCTCCCATAAATACATATAGCTCCCTCCAATTTATTCACGCACTTGGAACAAAGAATCCAGAACTCCAGCAAGCATAAAACGCATTTCCACGTGGCTTTGGAATGTATGACTTATGCGTCAGCTTAGGGCCAAAGGGCAGGGAGGAAGCATCCGCTCAAAGGCATGTGCCAGGGCTTTGTGGATACTTCCACCCCCTTGGGGGCATCTTTGTGGAAACTTGGGGTATGGATGGGTGAAAACGGGGAGCCTGTTTATCTGCATGTCCATGGTGTACACTATTCAAATAGTCTTGCTTAACCTTTGAGGCCAGATGCTAAGGAAAGATCAAGGCTGTAGTTCCAGGAAACAAGCCATTAGCTCTATTGGTCAACCAGAAGGCACCGGGGTGGGCAATGGCACCAGGGTTGAACACAGGATTTGGTCTCTGCCTCCAGGATGTTTCCAGAAGGGTAAACTGACCTTTAATTAATAAATTTGCTAATCGGTCTTCACCACTAGGGATGCTTCTCGTTTGCCACAATCTTTTGTGTTGCTCTCTTGTAGGTGACTGACGTTCCTAATATGCTCTTCAGAGAAAAACATTTCAATGTGCTTGTCTTATTTCAGCAAAGGATTGAAAGCTGGAGGGGTTTGGAGGAATCCAGCTAGTTATAAAACAGGTGTAGTCAACAAAGCAGACAATCTCCTTGCAAAAGATTCAGGAATTAGGAGAAAGAAAAAGATTGGCTGAGAGAAGCCCCTTCGTGTGGCCACTTAAGGAGCAATCCCCTCTTTCTGTTGTAGAGACTAGTTGGCTAGTGCAGGCTACACCCTGGGTTCTGGCTCTAACAGGAAGACACAATTATATATGCCAGCCACGCAAAGGATCACGGGTCCACAGACCTTGTATTCTAAAGGGATTTATCTTAAAAGGGTCTAGAGTGTGAACAAGCAATTGTAAAATATTTATAAAATATTTATGTATCACCGACAACGCAGATACTGTCTTGCTATAAATCTCAACTTCTCACTGGTACTGCTAGGAGTGGGCAAAACTTACAAAGATCTGACTGGCATTCTCTCGGCCACTAGGGTTGTGTACTCTAATTATGAGATGCACATGCTTGTATCAAACAGGTGTGTTGTTTTTTATCTGCACCGGCAAAGGCTGAATTCTAGGATAGCTACTCCTGAAGCCCCAATATTCTTCAGCAATACCTGCTCCCACTAATGGATAGTTATTCTAAGTTAAACATAATACTAATAACAACAACAATAACATCTCCTATTTATTGAGCCCTTACTAAGTACCAAGTTAAGTGCTCCTCACCATAATGATACATGCTTCCTGGCATTATCTCATTGAATCCTTATGACAACCTCTCAAGTTAGCCACTATTGTCCCCATTTTTCAGACGGGGAAACCAAAGCTCAGAGAGGCTAAGTAATTTGCCCCCAAGTCACATAGCTAGAAAATGATACAGCCGGCCGGGTGCAGTGGCTGACGCCTGTAATCCCAGCACTTTGGGAGGCTGAGGTGGGTGGATCACGAGGTCAGGAGTTCCAGACCAGCCTGACCAACATGGTGAAACCCCATCTCTACCAAAAATACAAAACTTAGCAGGCGTGGTGGCGCATGCCTGTAATCCCAGCTACTCAGGAGGCTGAGGCAGGAGAATCACTTGAACCTGGGAGGCGAAGGTTGCAATGAGCCAAGATTGAGCCACTTCACTCCAGCCTGCATGACAGAGTGAGACTCTGTCTAAAAAAAATAAAGAAAGAAAATGATAGAGCCAAGATCTGAATGCTGGTCTGACTACACAGCCAGCACCCTCACTCACTAAACCTAGGGCAATGGTTCCCATTTTGAATATGTATTAGAATCACTGGGGATCTTTTAAAAAATACCCATGCCAGCTGGGCGCGGTGGCTCACGCCTGTAATCCCAGCACTTTGGGAGGCCAAAGTGGGCAGATCACCTGAGGTCAGGAGTTCAAGACCAGCCTCAACATGAAGAAACCCCGTCTCTACTAAAAATACAAAATTAGCCGGGCGTGGTGGTGCATGCCTATAATCCCAGCTACTCGGAGGCTGAGGCAGGAGAATTGCTTGAACCTGGGAGGTGGAGGTTGCGGTGAACCGAGATCACGCCACTGTACTCCAGCCTGGGCAACAAGAGCGAAACTCCGTCTCAAAAAAAAAAAAAAAAAAACCCATGCCAAAGTCTCTTTCCCAGAGATTGTGATTTAATCAGCCTGCAGTGAGGCTCTGACATCAATATCTTCTAAAACTCTCCTGGGGATTTAGTGTGCAGAGCACCCATTCCCAGGGAAGGAGGGCGAGGGGCAAGATCGGGAAGAGAACACAGCACATTTCAAAGTTAAATGTAGCTAATAATCGTCGTCACTGCAGGCTTTCTGTTGCCCGCGCCTTTATACCTCTATGCCATAGCATCATAAATATGACCTTATAAGTCACAGTAAGAACAATAGATAATCCATAAATGAAACTTCTAATCACTGTTTAATTTCAAGCACTATTCATTCATTTAGATAAGCCTCCATACTTTGATCAGGCACTGGCACATTACAATTGTTAGTTGCCTTCGGCTTTCTGTCGAGAAATGCATGTCTTATGGCCATGAGAATGCATTTCTACGCACTCGTGGTTACTTGTGAGTCTAATTAAAGCAGAATCTCTTAAAGCAATAAATATTTAGCCACAGCAACCAAAATATAAACAAAACCATGATTCATGAATTTGCTTATTTGTGCTTCTCTGGTTACGGAAATGAAGTGGCATTTTATGATGCATCAAGACAGGGGCAGGCTGAGGAAGACTCACCACTGCCCACACGGAGGAACAGTGGTCTTTCTTGGCTGGGACCCAAGGGCCATGTTTCACTGAGTCAGAAAGGCAATGCAGCGAACAAGGAAATTTGCAAATTTCTCCATACAAAAGAATCACCAGAAGAGATCCCATCTAAGACATGGATTTCTGGGTCCTATTCCCAGGAATTCTAATTTAATAAGTCTGGGGTGGGGCTCTGATTCTAGGTAATTCTGATGTCCGTGGTCTGAAAACCAGAGTTGAAGAAGTATTCAAAGAATAATTAGGACGACGCCTTTGGGGGCAGGCAGGTCTCCAGTGCCACCCCTGCCAACCAAGTGGCCTTGGGCAGAATTCATAACCTCCCTCAGTCTCAATCATCTCAACCAGGAAGCAGGGAAATGATTGTACAGTTGACCTTTGAATAACACAAGAGTTAGGGCACTGACTCCCAAGCAGTTGAAAATCTGGGCATAACCTTTGACTCTCCCAAAACTTAACTACTAATAGCCTTATGTTGACCAGGAAGCCGTACCAATAACATAAACATTTAATTAAGACACATTTAGTATGTTATATGTATTATATACTGTAGACTTATAATAAAATGAGCTAGAGAAAAGAAAATGTTAGTAAGAAAATCCTGGCCAGGCACAGTAGCTCAAACCTGTAATCCCACCACTTTGGGAGGCCAAGGCAGGAGGATGGCTTGAGCCCAGGAGTCCGAGACCAGACTGGGCAACATTGTGAGACCTGTGTCTCCACAAAATAAATAAATAAATAAATAAATAGCTAAGTGTGGTAGTCCCAGCTACTAGGGAGTCCTCGCTGGTAGTCCAAGTTACTTGGGAGGCTGAGGTGGGAGGATCGCTTGAGCCCAGGAGGTTGAGGCAGCAGTGAGCTCTGATTACATCACTGCCCTCTAGCCTGGGCAACACAGCAAGACTCTGTCAACAAAAAAAGAGTAAAGAGAGAAAGAGAGAAAGGAAGGAAGGAAGGAAGGAAGGAAGGAAGGAGGGAGGGAGGGAGGGAGGGAGGAAGGAAGGAGGAAGGAAGGAAGGAAGAAGGAAGGAAGGAAGAAGGAAGGAAGGAAAGAAAAAGAAAATTGGAGGAAAGGCAAAACATTTTCTATTCATTAAGTGGAAGTGGATCATCATAAAGGGCTTCATCCTCATTGTCTTCATGTTGAGTAGGCTAAGGAAGAGGAGGAGGAGGAAGAGGAAAGGTTGGTCTTGCTGTCTCGGGGTGGCGGCGGCAGAAGAAAATTCATGTATTAAGTGGACCCACGCAGTTCAAATCTGTGTCGCTCAAGGGTCAGTTGTATTTATCTCACAGGGTTGTGGGAACAGTTATATAAGATAGTGTACATAAAGCTTTAAGCAAGGTACTTTTGCATAATGCCTGCCAGAGAAGTGCCAACCAAATTACCTGTAGGGAGAAAATAGCAGAGATCACAACCTCCGACAGTTTGGTTTGGCATGCATAGTGTTTTTCTTTTAACTAATGCTGAATGTCATTTGACAGGGTCCTCTCTCCAGTTTATTGAATTCCTAACACTGCCCATGACTGACAAAAACAAACATGTGTTCCTTTATATCACCTGCCTGGCCCACAAAGGCATTAGCATTTGTGACTGGGTACAGTGCCTGTTCTGAGGAGTGCACATTCTAATAACCTTCTAAAGAAGCAGGCTTTCAGCCCAATGCAGTGGCTCGCACTTGTAACACCAACACTCTGGGAGGCCGACGCAAGGAAGATCACTTGAAGCCAGGAGTTCGAAACCAGCCTGGGCAACAAGCAAGACCCCTCTGCCCCATCTCTGTAAAAAAAAAAAAAAAAAAAAAAATTGTAATGTTCCAGGTATGGTGGCACACACCTGCAGCCCCAGCTACTAAGCTACTAGGGAGGCTGAAGCAGGAGGATTGCTTGAGCCCAGGAGGTCAAGGCTGCAGTGAGCCATGACCATACCACTGCACTGCAGCCCGGGCAACAGAGTGAGACCCTGTCTCTACAAAAATAAAATAAAAATAAAATAAAGAAGCAGACTTTGTTTCTAAGTGTAGTATGTCCCCTTGCCAAGGATGCCTACAGTGTACTCGTTTTCTAGAAACACAGGGCAGCCTGGCCTCTATTCAGACCCAGGACTCCGGCTGGCCTGGGGTGGCCCTGAGTATGGGATGAGGACATTCCACCAAGCCTGGTGGCCAAAGGCCCAGAAAGAGACACAGTTTGACTTCCTCTGGGTCCCTATCAGCAGGCCCTGTCCCCAGCCAGGGCCAACAGCCAGAGTCCCTTATCCCTTGCTCTGTCACCTCACAGCACCTCTGACTTTTCCCTGCCCCACCCCCTACCCCAAACTGGACAGAAGGCCCAGGATGCAGAGACTGCTTCCCAGTGGGAAAGGTTATGCAACAACCTGATAGCATCAAATTACAAACAACCAAGGTCTCCTAGGAGCCTGGATGCCAAATTCAACAGAATGTTTCCTCATCACCAAGGGGGAGGAAGGAACAGTTCTGCTCTTCAAATAAAACAAGAAAAGATTTTCCAGACAGAGGAGCAGTCAGTTAGGGGAAAAACAAGGTGTTGGTTCTGTTCTGGGTAGGAAACAGATCTGGCATGGAGAAGGGAAGGCGGCTGCTGGGAGAGCCAGGCCTCCTGGACCAGGCTGTGGGCTCAGAGACAGCAGGGGTGTCTAACTCATGCCCTTCTTCTTCGGGAGAAGGCAGGGCTGCTTTGCTCTGCCTCCGCCCCAGTTCCGTTTCTCCTCGCCCCTGCAGAGTAGAAGCCAAGTGGAGCATTCTCAGTCCACACGCACGGGGTGAAAAGATGACTCCAGGAGACGCTGCCTCATCCCATCAGCTGAGCTGGGCGGCTCAGCCAGGAAAGGAAAGGGAAGACAAGCAGGGGGGGGCCTGGGGGCCCTGAGAACAGGGGAAGACAGCGCGTGGCCTGACGCAGCAGCCTGGCTTCAGGCAGAAAGTTGCACGACTCCGGGTACTGTTTGTCCTACTCCGTTGCGAAAACATTGACCGCCTTCTCTCTTTCATCTGCTCTTGAGTCTGGCCCCTGTACAGTGAGACGTGCAGACATCCCACTGATGGGGAACTGGGTGAGGAGGAGCAGGTGACCAGAGGGACCCCAGACCCCTTGACTCACAGGACATGGCCACCTGCCGAGCAGGGTGCTGCCTGGCTTCCCAGAGCCCCAGCAGCATTCCAGGCAGAGAGGAAGAAGGAGGCTGTGGAATAGTTAGTTGACAGGAAGCTGCTTTGGAGAATGAGAAAGAAGAAGTATTTACCCCCAGGCAGCAGCCTTTCAGGCAAAGTTCACTTTCAGACTCCCAAGAAAAGAAGGGAATGACATCCAGCTCTAGCCCAATCATGAGTTCAAGTGCTGTCACCCACCGATCCCACGTCAAGCCACAGAGTTAGTGGGAAGGCCTTGCCCCAAAAAAGAATGTTATCTTGAGGTGCCTGAAATTCAGCTTCAGAACAAAGTTTCCCAAGAGATCCTGAACACTTTTAAAGTTATCTGTATGCAATTTAAGTTGCCTGATCCTTTTGTGGGGGAATCTTTTTCAGGGTGTTTGCCAATCCCCTTCTAATGCTTCTATGGGTGGGGTCCTGCCAGGTTGTTTCAGCCAGGAATGAAGAAATTGAGTCTAATGGGGGTTATCATTAGAGGCCAGGCGCAAGGCTGGGAACCTCCTGTGCAGTACCCCCACTGATTCTCCCAACAGTCCATGGAGAATGGTCCACAACCCCACCTAACGAGAAGGGGATGCTGAGCCCTGAGCTGAGTCAAGATTCAAGCCCAGCCTGAGCCTCCAAACCCTCTCTGCCTCCCACAGATGTAGAAAGATTCAGACTGTTGCAAGGGCTAAATAAAGACGTTTTCCTTGAAAATTAGTAGGTTCAAAGAGCAAGATAGGATTTTCCAGGTGGCTGAGCAGTCGGGTATAACAAGGTGTGCGTGAGAGCAGTCACGTGACTTGGAGAATGAGCCAGTTAGTCATGATGGTCAGAGGACGTGGACCCCTCCATTGCTGGCTGGCTTCGGGGATGTCTTCCATTCTCCTTGGCCTCAGTTTCCTCATTTGTCCAATAAGGTGGTTGGAATAAAGATTGCTGAGGTCGGCCAGGCATGGTGGCTCACGCCTGTAATGCCAGCACTTTGGGAGGCCAAGGTGGGCGGATCACCGGAGGTCAGGAGTTCAAGACCATCCTGGCCAACACGGTGAAACCCCGTCCCTACTAAAAATACCGGACATGGTGGCAGGTGTGGTGGCACACGTCTGCAATCCCAGCTACTCAGGAAGCTGAAGCAGGAGAATCGCTTGAACCTGGGAGGTGGAGTTTGCAACGAGCTGAGATCGCACCACTGCACTCCAGCCTGGGCGACAGAGCAAGACTTTGTCTCAAAAAAAAAAAAAAGAAAAGAAAAAAAAGATGACTGAGGTCTTTTCCAGCTTTGGCATTCTTTGAACTTGGGGATATTCCTGGAGATTTTGTCACTGGCTTCTCTCATTGGTCATTTTTGGATCAGTGGAAATGAGACTGGTACTTGCCCTTCTCCTTGTTCTCAGCTCCCCCGATATAAGAGGGATCTTTTTTAAAAAAAGTGAATAGTATGCTGGAGGGGGAGTGGGAAAGGGTGAGCAACTGTTTAAAGGATATGGGGTTAAATAAAATAAATATATACATTTTAAAAGCTAGGCATAGGCCAGGTAGAGTGGCTCATACCTATAATCCCAACATTTTGGGAGGCTAAAGTGAGAAGATTGCTTGAGCCCAGGAGTTTCAGACCAGCCTGGGCAACATAGCAAGATCCCATCTCTACAAAAAAAATTTTAAAAGGTAAAGAAATATTAGCTGGGTATGGTGGTGCATGCCTGTGGTCCCAGCTACTTGGGAGGCTGAGATGGAGGATTGCATGAATCCAGGAGGTTGAGGCTGCAGTGAGCTGTAATGATGCCACTGCATTCTAGCCTGGGCAACAGAGCAAGACCCTATCTCAGAAAAAAAAATGCAGGGGGCACAGTGGCACACTCCTGTAGTCCAAGGTACTCAGGAGAATGAGGTAGGGGGATCCCTTGAGCTCAGGAGTTTGAGGCTGCAATGAGCTATGATCGCGCTATTGCACTCCAGCCTGGGGGACAGAGCAAGACTATATCTCTAAAATATTAATAAATTAATTAATTAAAGGATATAGGGTTTTCTTTTAGGGTGATAAAAGTGTTTTGGAACTAGACAGACGTGATCGTTGCACAACATTGGGAAGGTGCTAAGTGCTACTTAACCGAACAATTTAAAACATTAATTTTATGTGATGTAAATTTCACCTCTATATTTAACACTAAATAATGTCCCTCCCACTCTTAAAATCTTCCCATGGTTCCACATTTCCTTAGAATAAAAGCCAAACTGAAAAGATTGTTGAACGCTGGCCCCATCTCTCGCTATTCTCCTTGGTCGCCACAAACTCCAGACTCACAGACACAGGGGCAGCTCCAGGGAGCGTCTCCTACTCCCCAATGTTCCCACCCCTGCCCGGGCTGCTGCCCTCGCCTAGAGCCTCTTCTCCTGCCAATCCCTGGCTGTCTCCTACTCATTCTTCAAAATGCGAACCACCCCCAGGGAAGCCTATTTGCTACCTAATATAGTAGCCACTAGAAACATACGGCTACTGAGCCCTGGAAATGTGGCTGGTGTGACCAAGGAATTGAATTTTAATTGAATTGTATTAATTTTAATTTAAATAGCCATATGTGGCTAGTGCCTGACATACTAGACTGTGTAGCTCTAGACAGGTGGTTCTCAAATTTTAACCTGCCCCAAGGGGACACGGATTCCTGGGACCCATCCCGAGTGTTTCTGATTCTTTTGGCCTGGGGTAAAGCCCTAAAATTTGTACTGTTAACAATTTCTCAGGTGGTGCTAATGATGCTGGTTAGGGACCACACTTTGATAACCACTGGTCTAAAGTTGAAAGTTCTACACTCAGATGATTCTAGACTCATGGTCTAGATGTAGATGTTATGGACTGGTGGTTCTCAAAGTTCGGTCCCTGGACCAGCCGCATCAGTGTCACCTAGGAGCGCCTTAGAAATGCAAAACTCCCATCAGCAACTCAGCCCTCTTGGGTCAGAACTGCATGTTAGCAAGATCCCCAGGGGACTGTCTGCACATTAAAATCAAAGAAACACTATTCTAGACTGTCATTTCTTGCGGTCGGGGCTTTGTTATCTTTGTAGCACCAGCACTGAGCATAGTTTCTGGCACACAGTAGGTGCTCAACAAATAGGAAGAATAGAAAACAATAGGCACTCAACAAATGCTTGCAGGAGGAAGGAAGGAAAGGAGAGATGGAAGGTTGCCCAGCCAGTAAATGTATTTTATTTTTCTGTTTTCTTTTTCTTTTCTTTCTTTTTTTTTTTTTTTTTGAGACAGAGTCTCACTCTGTTGCCCAGGCTGGAGTGCAGTGGTGCAATCTCGGCTCACTGCAACCTCCTCCACCTCCCAGGTTCAAGTGATTCTCCTGCCTCAGCCTCCTGAGTAGCTGGGATTACAGGTGCCCACCACCATACCTGGCTAATTTTTGTATTTTTAGTAGAGACGGGGGTTTCACCATGTTGGCCATACTGGTCTTGAACTCCTGACCTCAAACTATCTTCTTGCCTCAGCCTCCCAAAGTGTTAGGACTACAGGCATGAGCCACTGCACCTGGCCAGCTAGTAAATGTATTTCTCATCATTCCCTCAAAGAATGGGGTCCCAGTCCACATCCTTAAGCCTGACTCACTATTTCAAAACTGCCTCATAAAGGGAGAAGAGATCAATAAGGCAAGTCCTCAGATAGGAGATCAGTAGGTCAATTCTTCTCCCCACGGAGAAGCCACTTACTTATAGATCCTTCCCCCTATATCCATGGTCTCCACATCTTCTGGACTCTTAACCTTGGGGCTTCTGACACCAGGCTCTTCCAGGCGATCTGAACACTGAAGATGACAGCCTGGCCCAAGGGTGTTCCAGGTACAGAAAGGAGGAATTGTAATCAGCTAATGCAACAAACCACTCCCATTTATGCTGTATTTCTCTAGGCTCTTGTTTCTTTTTTCTTTTTTTGGTGACGGAGTCTCACTCTGTCACTCAGGCTGGAGTGCAGTGGTGTGATCTCGGCTCACTGCAAGCTCCGCCTCCCGGGTTCATGCCATTCTCCTGCCTCAGCCTCCCGAGTAGCTGGGACTACAGGCGTCCGCCACCACGCCCGGCTAATTTTTTGTATTTTTAGTAGAGACGGGGTTTCACCGTGTTAGTCAGGATGGTCTCGATCTCCTGACCTCGTGATCCGCCCGCCTCGGCCTCCCAAAGTGCTGGGATTACAGGTGTGAGCCACTGTGCCTGGCTGGCTCCTGTTTCTTGACACACCTCCATCCACCTCCAGTCCTCCTTAGCATCTTCTCTTGACCCAACTCTCCAGAAATCACAACTAAATCACAGCATTTTTTAACTGAAGAGGACCAAAAAGATCTATACATATACATATAGAGAGAGAGTGAGAGTGAGAAACACCAATACTCCAAGAGATAAAATAATCTGGTCAGTGAGAAGGTTAGTGGGAGGTGGTACTCAGCCCTCCTGACCCCAACTCAAATTTCCAGACACAAGATATGGCCACAGTCCTGCAGCCACTTGCTCCTAAAGTTCTCAAGATATCTGATCCAAGGGACACCAGGTTAAAATTGAAAAATAGGCCGGGCATGGTGGCTCACACCTGTAATCCCAGCACTTTGAGAGGCCGAGGTGGGTGGATCACCTGAGGTCAGGAGTTCAAGACCAGCCTGGCCAACATGGAGAAACCCCGTCTCAACTAAAAATACAAAATCAGCCAGGTGTGGTGGCAGGTGCCTGTAATCGCAGCTACTTGGAAGGCTGAGGCAGGAGAATCACTTGAACCCAGGAGGCGGAGGTTGCAGTGAGCCGAGATCGTGCCATTGCACTCCAGCCCGGGGAACAAGAGTGAAACTCCATCTCAAAAAAAAAAAAAAAATGAAAAATAAAAATGATCATGGCCGGGCACGGTGGCTCATGCCTGTAATCCCAGCACTTTGGGAGGCCGAGGCAGGTGGATCACTTGAGGTCAGGAATTCAAAACCAACCTGGCCACCATGGTGAAACCCCGTCTCTACTAAAAATACAAATACAAAAACAAACAAACGAAAAATTAGCTGAGCGTGGTGGCACGCACCTGTAATCCCAGCTACTTGGGAGGCTGAGGTAGGAGAATCACTTGAGCCCAGGAGGTGGAGGTTGCAGTGAGCCAAGATCGTGCTACTGCACTCCAGCCTGGGTGACAGAGTGGGACTCTGTCTCAAAAAAAAAAAAAAAAAAAATCAGCATTTCCTTCTCTGCACCAGAATCGAGGTGCACAATGCTTCAGTTTCTAGGTAACTGCAATTATCCTGCCAGACTAATACGATGATGGGAGTGCTAGTGGAGACCACCTGGAGACAGCGGAGGGCCGTAGGTCAGGATTGAGTTTGACAGCAGGGAAAACAGCCTGATATGGTTTGGCCCTGTGTCCCCACCCAAATCTCACAATGAATTGTAATCCCCAGTGTTGGAGGAGGGGCCTGGTGGAAGGCGACTGGGTCATGAGAGCGGATTTCCCCTTTGCTGTTCTCACGATGGTGAGTGACTTCTCATTAGCCTTGGCTGTTTAAAAGTGTGTGGCACCTTCCCCTTCACTCTCTTCCTCCTGCTCCAAACATGTAGGACATACACGCTTCCCCTTCGCCTTCTGCCATGATTGTAAGTTTCCTGAGACCTCCCTAGCCATGCTTCCTGTACAGCCTGTGGAACTGTGAGTCAATTAAACCTCTTTTCTTTACAAATTACCCTGTCTCAGGTAGTTCTTTATAGCAATGTGAGTTTATTTTATCTCTTGGAGTATTGGTGTTTTGACAGATAGATAGATAGATAGATAGATAGATAGATAGATAGATAGATAGATAGATAGATAGATAGATAGATAGATAGATAGATAGATAGATAGATAGATAGATAGATGACAGATAGACAGAACAGGCAGACAGACAGATACACCTTTTTGGTTCCCTCTAATTCAAGAACGGTGCGATTGTGTGTATTAGTCTGTGGACTAATACACAGTCCCAGATCTAAAATTCTGTCCCACACATTCCTCAATGGGGGTAAACTTGCCAGGTCCACCTCTGAACCCCTTGGACACAAATACCTCCTAAACATTTAATTTATATGAAACAAACAATACCAGTTTATTGTGGGGGGAAATTCACCCCTTCAACTCTCCCTCTGCTGCCCAGAGGTAATTACTGCTAATGTTTTGTTACCCTTTATTGACTCTTTCAAGGTTTTTTTGAGTCTACGTATGATTATTTTTATATAATAAAATCATACTTTACATATTGTTCCATATTGGAACCTACTTTATTCATTAAAAAATATTTCATGTAAATGTCTCCAAGTCAATAAATATGAATTATTTTAGTGGTTCTTTGTTATTCCTTTTAATGGCGGTATAATAAATTCTTTAAGCACTAGCTTCTTGCTAGACACTTGGGTTATGTCCAACTATGAAAAAAAATTCACTGCAATGAGCATCCTTTTTCATATGTCATTGAGTATGTGCCTAATTATTTCCTTAAGACAAATTCTTACAGGAGGAATTGATGCATCAAAAGATATGTGTATTTTTCAAGCATTTGGTCCATATGTCAAATGGTCCCCAGCATGGCTGCAGTCTCAGAAAGTGAAGTCGTTGTGGCAAAGCTCTCCCAGAGCAGATGGGAGCTGAGTTGGAAGTTGAAAGATGTTGAAATAGAGACAGAGGCAGCTGTGAAAAGCAGTGTGGTACAGCAGGGTGAGTACCAACTTTAACTTCAATGCAAAACCTGGCTCCCTCCTCACAAAATGTGTGACATGAGCAAATTACTTACCCTCTCTGAGCCTCTCTCTTTCTTTCTTTTTTTTTTTTTGAGAC
>NW_026652290.1:12721731-12874252 GCF_009828535.3 Hylobates moloch | reverse complement strand
TTTTGAGACAGAGTCTCGCACTCTCGCCCAGGCTGGAGTGCAGTGGCGCGATCTTGGCTCACTGCAAGCTCCGCCTCCCAGGTTCATGCCATTCTCCTGCCTCAGCCTCCCAAGTAGCTGGGACTACTGGTGCCTGCCACCACGCCCGGCTAATTTTTTGTATTTTTAGTAGAGATGGGGTTTCACCGTGTTAGCCAGGATGGTCTCCATCTCCTGACCTTGTGATCTGCCCGCCTTGGCCTCCCAAAGTGCTGGGATTACAGGTGTGAGCCACCGCACCTGGCCTAGCCTCTCTTTTTCTTCATCTGTAAATAGAGCTATGACTGCCACCCTCTCACTCTTGTAAGAACTGGAGACAATATACATTAAAAACCTTGCAGAGTTGTGCACTAAGTATTTTTTGAATGGATTAAATAAATTAATGGTTGGTTGGATGGATGGAGGGATGAATTTTTAAAAAGGAAGGAGGAAGAGCAAGGGAACGGGATGAAAGTAAAGACAAAGCACATTTGTTGGAATGTTCATAGACTGGCTTGTTGGGTGGAGGGCTGGTCGCCTTTGGGAAGTTCTAGGAGGAAGGGAGAGACAGGGATGGTCCAAACTGAGCAGTCATTTTCTCCATCACTACTTGTTCTTTCTTCTCTGGGTGCTGGTGGCTGGTGAGCAAATGTGTCTCTGTTTCACGATGATGACCCTAAGGCCCAGATATAAGTTGTCCGCCACCCAGAGGCAGAATCCCACACCCCAGCCTGGGCTCAGCATTGCAGTGGGATCCACCAACCCCAGCTGAGCCCCTTACCTCGACGAGTTTGCCACAATCCAGTGAAGGGACCCACACTGCCTGCTAGCTCACACTTCTGAGCCCATGGGCCATTGTCTCCTAGAAACCGGAAAAAGCATAATGGTCACCAAGCTGGTTGGACACTTTCGCTGACCCTCCCACTCTGGCCCTATATCCCCATGCAGAGCAGGAACTAGATAGAAAAAGGACTTATAAAGACAAACATGGGCCTAGTGCAGTGGCTCGTGCTTGTAATCCAGCACTTTGGGAGGCAGAGGCAAGCAGATCGCTTGAGGTCAGGAGTTCCAGACCAGCCTGGCCAACATGGTGAAACCCCTTCTCTACTAAAGATACAAAAATTAGCCGGGCGTGGTGGCGGGCGCCTATAATCCCAGCTACTCTGGAGGCTGAGCTGCAAAAGATGCTTGAACTCAGGAGGCGGAGGTTGCAGTGACCCGAGATCGCGCCACTGCACTCCAGCCTGGGTGACGGAGTAAGACTCCATCTCAAAAAATAAATAAATATAAATAAATAAAGACAAATATGATTCCCACCCATGAGGAACAACCCTTGATATGAGGCCTGTCTCTACTGGGCTTTCAGAGACAGGTGGCCTTTTCCTGCCCCAGCCCAGTCCCATCGTGAGGCTCTCGCCTTCCGTGCCTTTCCTCCTCTTCCTTCCTCTTTCCTCCCTCGTCTTTTCGTAAGGTTTCAGCAAGCTCGTTGCCACCGTCATCAGCTTCAGCCCAGCGACTCTTTATTGAGCATCTATTATGCACCCAGTGTTTCACATACATCATCTTGTAATCCTCCAGCATGTTATGGAGCAGATTCTGTTATTAGCTTAATTTTGCAGATGAGGAAAAGGAGGCTTGGAGAGATTAAGGGAATTCCCCCAATAGTAGAGTATAGATTCAAACCCTATAGGAGTTTATAACACCTTCGCTGCACGGTAGAGAGTATAGGTCTCTACTTGACCCGAAAACAGTGCTTTTTTTTTTTTTTTTCTTTGAGACAGAGTCTTGCTCTGTCTCCCAGGATGGAGTGCAGTGACGTGATCTCAGCTCACTGCAACCTCCGCCTCCCAGGTTTAAGCGATTCTCCTGCCTCAGCCTCCCAAGTAGCTGGGACTACAGGCATGTGCCAATATGCCCAGATAATTTTTCTATTTTTAGTGGAGACAGGGTTTTGCCATGTTGGCCAGGCTGGTCTCGAACTCCTGACCTCAGGTGACCCGCCTGCCTCAGCCTCCCAAAGTGCTGGGATTATAGGTGTGAGTCACCACATCTGGCCGAAAGCAGTGCTTATAACCTCTGCAGTTGCTCCAGACAGAAACTAAAACAGACGATGCATGTGTGAGGCCTTTAAAGAGGCCACTAGTTCAGCTCACTAAAGCCACTCAGCCAAAAGACGTGACACGGGGAATGGCAGCAAGCGGACTCTTTGGGACCAGGGAAGATGGAGAAGAGGGAAATCTTAGAACTACACAAGAACAACACATCTCACGATGTCAGTGTCATTCAATGGCAATTAAGAGCAATACCCAGATAGCCTGAATCTCGACACACAAGGGGCCAGCAAGGTGCCTGCTCTGTGTGTGCAAACCTTTCCAGGGACTTGGCCTTGGAGGCCCCAATGGACAGGTGCTCAGCATTCAGACGGCAAGCCTTATCTGGGCCTCAAGTTCAAAGCAAGCCCCCTGACCTATGAAAGGGGATCACAGGGCCAGACTCTGCTCTTCACAGGTAATGTGCCAGGTTATCTATTAAATGGCAGTTAGGCTGGCTGGCTTTTATTACTTTACCTGTAAACCAGAGGAATGTGTTTTCCTTCGCTGTGTGGTCAACTTTGTCCTTGATCTGGCCCACCAGACCGTCCATCTCCTGGAGCCCTGCACCATACGGCCTTCTGCCCCGTGGGGCTGCTGGTAGCTGAGTCACGGGTAAGGGCACGTGCATGTGGGCCAGAGCCACATAGAGCAGGAAGGGCCTCCCGCTGGTGCTGAAACAGGAGAACCAAGAGGTGCCTCTTCAGAAGGCTCTCCTGGCTCGTCTGGTGCCTCAGGGATCCTCCCTCTCCTCCAGGAAAATCCCCAAAGCTCCTTCTGCCCCACAACCTCAGGAAGGACACATTTATCCATCACCTTCCAAGGAAACGTGAAAGCAATCTGGTTAGCCAATTAAAAATGAGAATTGTAATAATAGCTACTATCCCTTATCATTTACTGAGAGCTTATTATATGGGACTCACGTTGTCTAGGTTCATCCTCATCATAGCCCTCTTTTTCAGATGAAGAATCAGAAGCTTAGAGATTAAAAGACTTGCCCAGGATATGCAATTAGTTACATGTCTGAATCTTGCTCTTAACTGCCGCGCTGTAAAGTCTAAGGCGCACACACACCCTTTTAAATTTTATTTTGCAGCATCCAGACTATCCTGTCCATTCTCAGCCCCTCATTCCTTTCTTTCTTTCTTTTTTTTTTTTTTGAGACAGAATCTCACTCTTGTCGCCCAGGCTGGAGTGCAGTGGCGCAATATTGTCACGCTGCAACCTCCGCCTCCTGGGTTCAAGCGATTCTCCTGCCTCAGCCTCCTGAGTAACTGGGATTACAGGCGCCCACCACCACGCCCGTCTAATTTTGTATTTTTAGGAGAGACGGGGTTTTGCTATGTTGGCCAGGTTGGTCTCAAACTCCTGACCTCAGGTGATCTGCCCTCCTTGGCCTCCCAAAGTGCTGAGATTATAGGTATGAGCCACTGTTCCTGGCCAGCCTTGTTCCTTTCTAAGAGATAAATGGTTGTCTCGAGTTGATCACAGGAATTTCAAGGACACATATGACCACCAGGTAACATCTAGATCAGGGCTCTGTCAGAGGCCCTGTTGTTCTGCTGCCTCTGTACTAATCCTGATTCCCCTGGAGGGAAGCTCCCTGGAGGGAGCTGGCGTGGCCTCCAAGCAAAGGTCCCAGCCCTACTCCCAGCCAAGAGCAGCTGCAGAATCACAACGGTGGCAGGGACCTTCAGGGGGCCCCTCTCCCACAGATCCATCCATGGGGGGTCTTTCAGAGGACACCAAGCAAGGGTATTGGGAGAGTACAGAGTCAACAACATTCCGGTGGGGGTAGATGCATGGCCCTTTCATACTAGTTCACCCAGAGATTCAGTTGGCCCCAGGGTTCTCCTTAGCTCACCCTGGTTTACACCACCTCACAGCCTTGCTCTATAGCCAACTGTGCCCTCAAATCCCCCTGCATCCTGGCTTCCAGGGTCTGCCGCCCGGGACTGTGCTTGCACTCAGTTCTCCTTGCTATGCATAAAACCCTGGACACAAGTCCCAAGACAGGGGCCTCTGCCTTCCCCATTATAATCCACACTTTCTCTGCAACATTGCTAGGGTTGTGTTGTTCAGGGCAGCAGCCACAAGTTACATGTAGCTATTTAGATTTAAATTAATGAAAATTAAATCATATTAAAAGTTCCATGGCTCACACGCTAGCACATGGGTGGACCTGGAAAATATTATGCTAAGTGAAATAATCCAGTCACCAAGAAACAAATAATTGTATGATTCCACTTGTGTGAGGTACCCAGAATAGTCAAATTCAGAGAGAGAAGGTAGGATGGTGAGTGGCAGGGCATTGCGGGGAAGAGAAACTGGGCAGTTAATGTTTCATGGGTACAGTTTCAGTTAGAAAAAATGAAAAAGTTCTGAAGATGGATAGTGGTAATGATTGCAAAACAAAGTGAATGTTTAATGCCACAGAACTTTACATTTAAAATGGTTAAGATGGTAACATTTTATGATTATATATATCTGTATATATACATACCCACAATAAAATACACACACACATACACATACACACACACACATAAATTCCTAGCCACATTTCAAATACTCAGCAGCAGCAGGTGGCTAGAGGCTAGCAGCTTGGACAGTGCAGACAGAAAACATCTCCATTCTTGCCTAGTTTTTTCGTACAGCACTGATTTGCAGTGCCTGATGCCCACTCTCCCAGGGATGGTCATGTACAGTTGTGCAGGTTGTGGCCTGCATCAGGACATCCTGCTGAGTGAATGGGTCCTTATTTCCAGCTTACAATCTACTGGCTGGGTACCCTGCACAGGGCAGTGCCTGGCTAGAGGGGGTGTCTTTTTTTAATTTTCAGGTAGATTCCATATTGCAGTGGTGCCTAGACCTGGCTCAAATTTCAAGAATCTTGCAAACCAGTTGTTAAACATGGCCATTGCTAAAGACTGAATTATGTAAGTTCACAATTAAATAAATTTTATTTTTTTGCCAGGCGTGGTGGCTCATACCTGTAATCCCAGCACTTTGGGAGGCTGAGGAGGGCAGATCACTTGAGGTCAGGAGTTTGAGACCAGCTGGGCCAACAGAGTGAAACCCTGCCTCTACTAAAAAAATACAAAAATTAGCCAGGCGTGGTGGCAGGCGCCTGTAATCCCAGCTACTCGGGAGGCTGAGGCAGGGACAACTGCTTGAAACCAGGAGGCAGAGGTTGCAGTGAGCCAAGATTGTGCACTGCACTCCAGCCTGGGCGACAAAGCAAGACTCTGTCTCAAAAAAATAAATTAAATAAATACATTTTTTTTACAGGTAGTACATTCTCACCATTTATCATTTCCTAATTACTACATCCTACTATGATGTATGCTCATGAGGTTATTTACATCTATTGTATCTGTGTGGTGGAAATAACACACAATGGCTTGCTACTGCCCATCATTTCTCAATGCCACATTCAGTGACATCTCCATAACTGGAAATCAGCCATGGTGAAATTGAGTATTTACACCTCAGGAATTGGCAACTGCTACAGATTGTGGCTGTTTTCTTAGAAATCAACTCATCATGTGTATGGGCGAGGGGTGGTCCTGCTGTCCACCCTTCGTCATCCATCATCATCTTCCAAACTCTCACCCATTATCAAAGTCACATTAGCACCCTGAGCCAGAGGCGTACAGAGATGGGCAGTTATGAGAGATGGCAGAGCACAGGCTGATGAAGAGCACAGGCTTGAGAATCCTGCATCCAAACCTCCAGATTTGTTATTTCATGACTGTGTAGCCCTGGACAATTAACTTAACCTCTGTCATCTATAAAATGGGGACAATCAGACCTCCCCAACAAAGTTGTTGTGTAACTTCCCACATTAAGCGTCTAATAAATGGTAGCTTATTTTGTTGTTGTTTTTTTTGTTTCTGAGACAGAGTTTCGCTCTGTCTCCCAAGCTGGACTGCAGTGGCACCATCTTGGCTCATTACAACCTCCACCTCCCAGGTTCAAGCAATTCTTCTGCCTCAGCCTCCCGAGTAGCTGGGACTACAGGCATGCACCACCATACCTGGCTATTTTTTGTATTTTTAGTAGAGACGAGGTCTCGCCATGTTGGCCAGGCTGGTCTCAAACCCCTGACCTCAAGTGATCAGCCTGCCTTGGCCTCCCAAAGTGCTGAGGTTACAGGCATGAGCCACTGCGCCCGACCGCTTCCTTGTTAATAATGTTGAATACATGTCAGCAGTAGTAAGTATAAATGATGCCCAAGGATGTACCTCTTTCCCTGCATCCTGATGCCAGGCTAGATTCCAAAACATGGCATCAGGCAGGGCCCACACAGACTAGTCCCTTGGGGGCATCTGTCCCACAAGCCACCTCTTCATTATGCACCTGAGCTGAATGGAAAATAGAGTGGGGGACACCTGGTGCTTTAAAAAAATACTGATTATATCACAGTGTGACTCCACTTCTGTTTTCTAAAATACATTCATTTCAACTATACCTTAATAAAACCAGGAAACATATGTTTATGCACCAGCATAGAATGGGGCTAGAAGAACATACTCAGAGCTATTAAAACAGGTTATCCTCACAGCTGTAATCCCAGCACTTTTGGGAGGTCAGCCTGGCCACCATGGTGAAACCTTGTCTCTACTAAAAACACAAAAATTAGCCGGGCATGGTGACGCATGCCTGTAATCCCAGCTACTCAGGAGGCTGAGGTAGGAGAATGGCTTGCGGCTGTTTTCTTAGAAATCAACTCACCATGTGTATGGGCGAGGGGTGGTCCTGCTGTCCACCCTTCGTCATCCATCATCATCTTCCAAACTCTCACCCATTATCAAAGTCACATTAGCACCCTGAGCCAGAGGCGTACAGAGATGGGCAGTTATGAGAGATGGCAGAGCACAGGAGGCAGAGGTTGCAGTGAGTCCAGATTGTGCCACTGCACTCCAGCCTAGGCAACAAAGCAAGACTCTGTCTCAAATAAACAAATAACAACAACAACAAAAAAAACCAGGTTATCTCTGGGGTGGAATTCAGGGTGATTTTTGTTTGCTTGTCTCAGTTTTCCGATATTCCTAAAGGGAACACATGTTATTTTTGTGGGAAAACAAGTGGAATGGTGAGTAGAGAAGGAAAAAAAAAACAAGTAAGATGACAGAGGGAACATTCCAGCAGAGCAAGAGGATGGGGCAGGGTGTGGAGACAGGGTGTGGAGAAGATTATGGTGCAGGGACAGCTAAGGCTGGGGAAAATCATCTGACCCAAAATGGAAAAGGGCAGGTGAGAGGCACCCATCTCTCAAGAAGTGTCCCCAGATGGTGCCTGGGTGGAGGGAGGCAGGCCTGGAGGTGAAGGCAGGGCTTCCCTCATGCAGGGGGAAATGAACACCTGCAGCTCTCAGCCCACTGGCCTCTCTGGTGGTGGCTCCCTGGGGATGGATGGGCAAGGGGTCTTTCTGAAACGGACTGCTGCAATAACCACTTGTCCCCCGCCCCACCATTTTGCCATCTTCCACTAGACCCTGGCATCACAGACAACCTTCTCTAACCCAGACTTGATCTGGCAGATCCCTATTTAGAAACGTACTAGGGCTCGGCCAGGCACGATGGCTCACGCATGTAATTCCAGCACTTTGGGAGGCCGAGGCAGTTGGATCACCTAAGGTCAGGAGTTCGAGACCAGCCTGACCAACATGAAGAAACCCCATCTCTACTAAAACTACAAAATTAGCTGGGCATGGTGGCACATGCCTGTAATCCCAGCTACTCAGGAGGCTGAGGCAGGAGAATCACTTGAACCTGGGAGGCAGAGGTTGCAGTGAGCCGAGATCGTGCCATTGCACTCCAGCCTGGGCAACAAGAGCAAAACTCCATCTCAAAAAAGAAAAAAAAGAAACGTACTAGGGCTCATTGCAGCCTGCAGGGTCAATCCAAACTCCTCACCCAGACTTTGCAGCTTTCCCTATCTCGGTCCCTTCCAGCCTGACCTTCCTTCCTCCTCAAAGACTCTATATGCCAGTGTCCCCAGCACCTCACCTACTTCCTGTGCCTCGTCTATGTTATTCCTCTCTCAGCAGTATTCTCCCTGTTATCTTGCCTAAAAACACTTGATCAGTTCTTAAGATCCAACTCCAAAGCCACCAATAGTCCTCCTCCTTTGCTCCCAGGTCATAGATGGCTGCCTCCTCTCTGCCCCCATCCCTGCCATAGCCCTTTTCCCTGCTTCTTGCAGTATTAATAAGATACAACCTGCATTTAAGCCATGTTTTTACATATCTGTTTCCCCACTAGCCTGGGAATCACTCAGAGACTGGACATGTCTAATTCACATTTGAATCCCTGGCACAACACCAGCACATCACTGGGGCTGGATAAAGTAACTCACTCATTTATTCATTCATTCATTAAATATTTACTAAGCTCTAACTGGGCACTGGGGACACAGCAATGAGCATAATAGATATGATTTCCACCCTCTTGGAGCTTAACATCTAATTGAGACCAGGAAAGAGAAAAAGGCAACTAAAATATAAATGATTATTTAAAAATTTAGTGTAGGTAGCGCATCCCAAATCCGAAAATCCAAAATACTCCAAACTCCGAAACTGTTTGAGTGCTGACCTGACACTCAAAGGAAATACTCATGGGAGGATTAGGGATGCTCAGCCGGTTAAGTATAATGCAAATAGTCCAAAATCTTTAAAAATCCAAAATCTGAAATACTTCTGGTCCCAAGCATTCCAGATAAGGAATACTCAGCCCATAGGAGTGATGGAAGAGAAATACAAGGTGCTGTGGAAGGTGTAACAGGGGAACCAAATGGGGTTTGGGGTGTGGAGGGCAGGGAAAGATCCCTGAGACAGTAGGACCTGGAGGGCGCTGTGTGGTGACCACACAAAGCGGACAGCACAGCCCTGGGGGAGACGTTCGATATGATTGCCTCGCTAGTCATTAGTTTGTTCTGTCACTCACTAGAGATTCATCTCCACATTCAAACAGGAGAAAGGAGAAAGAGGGGTTGGAGGTGGGTATGGTCTTTGGATCTGAACCTGGATCCCTGACACAGGTTGGTGTCGGTGGGAGTTGGGTGAGAGGAAAGATGCTGAGGGGGCAGCACCACAGCAGGGGCACTTAGGCAAGCACGGGGGCCAGCAATGAAGAGGGGTAGTGAGTCAAGGAAAACGGAGAATTCTGCAGATCCCAGGCATGAGTTCATGAAGGCTGGAACATGTCTTTCACCTCTGCAACCTGAGGACCTAGTTCCAAAAGATGTGTGTCCTGTGTCTTAGCCTGCTCGGGCTGCTATAACAAAATACCACTCCCTGGGGGTGGCTTGGTATACAACCATCGACTTCTCCCAATTCTGTTTTTTGGGTTTTTGTTGTTGTTGTTGTTTTTGTTTGTTTGTTTGTTTTTGAGACAGAGTTTCGCTCTTGTTGCCCAGGCTGGAGTGTAATGGCATGATCTCGGCTCACTGCAACCTCCGTCTCCTGGGTTCAAGCATTCTCCTACCTCAGCCTCTCAAGTAGCTGGGATTACAGGCATGTGCCACCATGCCCGGCTAATTTTTGTATTTTTAATAGAGACGGGGTTTCACCATGTTGGCCAGGCTGATCTCGAACTTCTTCTGACTGCATGTGATCCACCCGCCTCAGCCTCCCAAAATGCTGGGATTACAGGCATGAGCCATCATGCCTGGCCTCTTTTTTTTCTTTTTCCAGATTCTAGAATGCAGAAGGAACTTTCTATTTGTTTGTTTGTTTGTTTTGTTGTGTTTTTTGTAGAGACAGGGGGCGTCTCACTATGTTGTGCAGGCTGGTCTTGAACTCCTGAGCTCAAGCAATCTCCTACCCTTGGCCTCCCAAAGTGTTGGGATTACAGGCATGAGCCATCACGCCTGACTTTAGGTCTCCCAGTTCTAGAGGCTGGGAAGTCCATTGTCTGGTAAGGGGCTGATTCTTGGCTTCTTAACAGACAGCTGCCTTCCCACTGTATCCTCACATGGCCAGGAGAGAGCACACCATAGTCTCTTTCTCTTCTTTTAATACAAACACTAATCCCAACATGGGGGCTTCACTCTCATGACCTTATCTAAACCTAATTTCCTCCTAATGGCCCCAGCTCCTAATACCACCCCATTAAGAGTTAGGATTTCAATGTGTAGTACATGACACCATGGAATATTGATTTGTTTGAAAGGTCTGATTTCAGGCCAGGCACAGTAGCTCATACCTGTAATCCCAGCACTTTGGGAGGCCGAGGCAGGTAGATCACCTGAGGTCGGGAGCTCGAGACAAGCTTGGCCAACATGGTGAAACCCTGACTCTACTAAAAATACAAAAATTAGCTGGGTGTGGTGGCAGGCGCCTGTAATCCCAGCTACTCGGGAGGCTGAGGCAGGAGAATTGCTTGAACCCAGGAGACAGAGGTTTCAGCGCGCCAAGATTGCACCAATGCACTCCAGTCTGGGTGACAAGAGCGAGAGACTCAGTCTCAAAAAAAAAAAAAAAAAAACAAAGAAATGTCTGATTTCAAACATGCTGGGCCACTGCTCATCCTGACGCCCGATACACTCCTGCTTATCAAGCCCTGTATTTCCCGCTGAGGTGCAATGCACAGTCCCAGACCTCAAAAGGAACAGACGCCCAGCTAGCTCTGTGACCTAGGAGCCATGCCTTCTACTCGCTCCTTTGTCCTATTCAGAGCTTTGCCTGCTGCTTAAAAAACTCCAACCAAGCATTAGCATTCAGCATTGCTACCAGATGAGGGGTCTAAAGTCAAGTAAACTGAATGACCAGCAGTGATACCCAAGTACTACGTCGAGGGTCTTGGGTGAGACAGTAAAGCCAACTAAAGGCCCAAGTAAAAACTCCCTAAGTCCTAGGGTGGGCCCCCTAGTCGAGGAAGAGCGGGAAGCCACACTCTAGGGATACCTGGTGGTTTTGACAAACAGGTCCAAGTTGAGGGAGGCGCTTGAGGCAAGGGCCAGAGTCATGGAGGAGGAAGGGCATGGACCTGAGAGCCTTTTCTGCTGATGCTCAGAAAATCATTTGGCACGTGGAAATCCCAAAGAAATCAGCATTTCTGGGGATTTCCTTCTGTAATGTTAAATGCCAACAGGACTCGGGACTTTTCACTTAATAACCAGTTAATGAATCAACAAAACTGTTCCCCATTTTTGTATAATAAAGAGGCTGTTGGTTGATTTGCCTTTTAATGGATTAATTAACGGGTGGATGTCCAGGCCCTATGTCCACTTCAGAGGGGGCATTAAACAGCCCCGAGTCTCCATTCCTTCCCCTAAGAACACAGTGTCATTTGAGTCACCACAAAAGCAGAAGAGACTGTCCCCACTAGCCTTGAAGCATCCAGGTGCCATGGGGCACAGGGGCATGAAACCATCCCAAAGATCCAGGGAGCTGGGAGACGCTCAACCCTCCAGATGGGAAAAGAGGCTCTGCCCTTCCTATTCTTGACAATCTGAAATAAAACAACAGTGTTCTCAAGTCCTGATAAACCCTTAAGATGCAATTTCTGAAGCCCTTAGGAGCTGCTTTTGAGATTCAATCTTATTACCAAGAAAACAGGATGCCTGGATCTCCTGCATTGCTGCCTCCACCCTCCCTGCTGAGCTTCTAAAAATGTCCAGTGTGGCTGAGCGAGGGGTAGGGGATTCCTGCATGTTCAAGGGGCTGCTGTGATCACTTAGCCACAGGTAGAGTCCCTTTTTTAATTCTGCCCAAGTGGGCAGCCGTGCAGCACGTGCTTTCTTGCCCACTTAGGCTAAGGCTGTAGAAAACACCAAGTTTCTTGGAGTCCATTGCCCTTGAGGAGTGGAATCTCCTGGGAGGAAGATAAGATGAACATATATGGGGTCATTAGAGGGCAGCAGAAGGCAGTTACGAAGGGGGCGGGGAGGGTGACTGTGTGTGCACGTGTGCAGGTGCACGTGTGTGTGTGCACTTGCACCCCACAGTCTATGGGTGTGCATTCCAAATAAGTGTGCATGATTTTGGAGTTGTCCATTATTTCACAATGTCCATTCTTTGCCCTGACACCTCACACATATATGATTTGTTAGAGATACACTGTGGTATGGTTTTGTTTTTGCTTTTTTGTTTTTTGTGTTTTGGGTTTTTTTTTTTTTTTTTTTTTTTAAGACAGAGTCTCGCACTGTCGCCCAGGCTGGAGTGCGGTAGCCCGATCTTGGCTCACTGCAGGCTCCACCTCCCGGGTTCACACCATTCTCCTGCCTCAGCCTCCCGAGTAGCTGGGACTACAGGCGCCCGCCACCATGCCTGGCTAATTTTTTGTATTTTTAGTAGAGACAGGGTTTCACCGTGTTAGCCAGGATGGTCTCGATCTCCTGACCTCGTGATCTGCCCGCCTCAGCCTCCCAAAGTGCTGGGATTACAGGCGTGAGCCACCGCGCCCGGCTGGTTTTGGGGGTTTTTTAAGAGACAGGATCTCAATGTGTCAGGCTGGAGTGCGGCGGCGCAATTATGGCTCAATGCAGCCTTGAACTCCTGGACTCAAGTGATTCTCCCAGTTCAGCCTCCCAAGTTAGCTGGCACTACAGATTCACACCACTATGCTCAGCTATTTAATAATTTTATTAATTTTTTTTTTTTTGAGACAGAGTCTTGCTCTGTCGCCCAGGCTGGAGTGCAGTGGCACAATCTGGGCTCACTGCAACCTCCACCTCCTGGGCTCAAGTGATTCTCCTACCTCAGCCTCCAGAATAGTTGGGACTACAGATGGGTGCCACCACTCCCAGCTAATTTTTGTATTTTTAGTAGACACAGGGTTTCACCATGCTGGTCAGGCTGGTCTCGAACTCCTGAACTCAGGTGATCTGCCTGCCTTGGCCTCCCAAAGTGCTGGGATTACAGACGTGAGCCACTGCGCCCAGCCACTTTTTACAATTTTTTGTAAAGACGAGGTCTCACCAGGTTGTCCAGGCTAGTCTGCAATTCCTGGCCTCGAGCGATCCTCCCACCTGGAAGGATTACTCAGTGTAATCCCAAGCACTGGGATTACAGGTACGAGCCACAGTATACAGCCCACTTCTTTGTTATTCTTATTTACTTTTATTTTATTTTACTTTTCTTTTTTTTTTTTTTTGAGACAGGGTCTCGCTCTGTCACCCAGGCTGGAATGCAGTGACACAATCTTGGCTCACTGCAAGCTATGCCTCCCAGGCTCAAGTGATCCTCCGTCCTCAGCCTACCAAGTAGCTGGAACAACATGTACACATCACCACGCCTGGCTAATTTTTGTATTGCTTGTAGTGACAGGGTTTCACCATGTTGCCCAGCTAGTCTTGAACTCCCAGATTCAAACAATCTGCCCACCTCGGCCTCCCAAAGTGCTGGGATTATAGGCATGAGCTACCACACCCAGTCTTTTATAGTAGTTTCTAATATTTCAAGATCAGGAGGTTTCACATAAAAGCCAGGTATCCTATCTCTCTTGTAAAATGAAAAGATCTGATATTCCAGGTTTACATTTTCACAAAGAAGCAGCAAGCAGCTGGAGCTAGGTAGTAGCTGCTCCCTGCAGATGGGGCATGTGCTTATGGGTTCACTGTAGACCCCACCACTCCCTAAGGCCTTGCGTTCATCCTGCTTCCCTCTTTAAGGTTACCTATCTGTGCCTTCTAGATGCGGGAATTTGTAACTTCTGTCTGGTAGAATGAAGGATAGCTCCCAAAGATAAGCAGGGTCTAATTCCTGGAATCTGTGAATGTTACGGTATATGGCAAAAGAGACTTTTCAGGTGGAATTATGGTAAGGGTCTTGAGGTAGGGGGATCAGCTTGGATTCTCCTGGTGGACCCTAAACGCCATCACAAGTGCTATCGTAAGTGGGAGCCAGAGAGGAGATTTGACTGAAGATGCAAGTGAACAACAGAATTAGAGTTGAGAATGATATGGCCATAGCTTAGAAATGCCAGAAGCTGGAAAAGGCAAGGAAGGAATTCTCCCCTAGAGACTCCCCGAGAAAACAGTCCTGCTGATGCCTTGATTTTAGCCCCCTAAGACTCATTTCAGACATCTGGCCTCCAGATCTGCAGCAGGGTAAGTTACTGTTGTTTTAGCTACTAAATTACTGGTTGGTTGTTACAGCAGCAATGGAAAAGTAATACATCCTGCCAGCTAGTGAGCTCAACAAATGCCTTGAGTGCCCAGAGTGCAGTGGGCAGGCCCTACCCTTGAGGAGCTTATACCCTAGAAGGAGAGGACAAAATGATCATGGCAGTGGAACATGATCAAAGCAACAGAGGGATAAGCCCCAGGGACTCTAGGAACATACCTGAGGAATCTCTAATCCAGGACTGCGGATTTCCAGAAGGGGCTGTTTTCCAGCTTTATTTATAGGAGACAAGTATGCATCCATCTTTGCTAAGCAGCAAAACTCTGCCATGGCCTCAAGCGTGCCGAGGCCAAGGGACATGGGGTGTGTGCACGGGTAGGTGGAGGCAGGGGGAGACCCTGTGGAGGGAGGGAGACTCCTCACCTTGTGTGCTGGATGAACTGGGTGGCTTTCTCAGCATACTTCTGGGCAAGGCTGCTCAAGTTCACCGGCTGCTCCACAATGTTGAGGTTTTCATAGAGAGGGAGGGCCATGTCAGTGTAACAGTCTCTTTGAAGGTTCCTGTGTGGAAACCACAGACCATAGAGTATTCATTTCCTACGTGCTCACAGAGCAGAACTAAATGCTTTAGTGCAACAATGCATATGCGCATAAATACAACACTCTGGCCCCAAATGATTTTTCTGGTTGGCCATTTCCTCCAAGTGTAAAAGTCTATGCATAATGCTTTCTTCCATTCCCTTGGAATAGGTATTTATGCTCCTTGGACAAGCTGACCACTCTGTAAAGCTTACAAAGACTCTCGTGAGCTAGGGACATTATTTTTTATTACTTGCATTTTGCAGGGAGAGAAATTGAGGTCTAAAGACCCTAAATGATGTCAAGCAGAGTCCCACCGCCAATCAGTAGCCCCATTGCTGGCTTTCTCTGCTGTCTCACTTCAATCCCAGCCTCTGTGTATGGTGTGCAACTCGGCGTTTTCTGAAGTCAACAATCGGGACTTCATATAATACCAGGTCTGTCAATAGGACAGAATATATAAGATGGGCCAGGTGCAGTGGCTCATGCCTGTGATCCCAGCACTTTGAGAGACCGAGGCCAGCAGATCACTTGAGGTCAGGAGTTCGAGACCAGCCTGGCCAACAGGGTGAAATGCTGTCTCTACTAAAAATACAAAAATTAGCTGGGCATGGCAGTGCACATCTGTAATCCCAGCTACTCGGGAGGCTGAGGCAGGAGAATCATTTGAACCCGGGAGGCGGAGGTTGCAGTGAACTAAGATCATCCCACTGCACTCTACCCTGGGTGACAGAGTGAGACTCCGTCTCAAAAAAAATAAAATAAAATAAAAAGGAATACATAAGATAAGTTGGGACAATTTTAATTTTAAGCCACATTTGCAGAATTTGGAGAAACTTCAGCAATTGGAAAAAAAATAAGAGTCAAACTAATAACATCTCCCAGAAAAAAACAAACAAACAAAACAAGCTCATGGCCAGACGCGGTGGCTCATGCTCGTAATCCCAGCACTTT
The DNA here is from genome assembly GCF_009828535.3 of Hylobates moloch. Lineage (NCBI taxonomy): Eukaryota > Metazoa > Chordata > Mammalia > Primates > Hylobatidae > Hylobates > Hylobates moloch. The sequence continues at coordinate 12,858,538 of NW_026652290.1, read as the reverse complement.
GGGAGGCCAAGGCGGGTGGATCACCTAAGGTCAGGAGTTCAAGACCAGCCTGGCCAATATGGTGAAACCCCATCTCTACTAAAAATACAAAACAAATTAGCCATGCTGGTGCAAGCCTGTAGTCCATGCTACTCAGGAGGCTAAGGCAGGAGAATTGCTTGAACCCAGGAGGTGGAGGTTGCAGCGAGCTGAGATTGCGCCATTTACTCCAGCCTGGGCAACAAGAGCAAAACTCTGTCTCAAAACAAAACAACACAAGCTCAAGTTTTGGTCTTACAGATTGAAATGAATCTGACCCACAGCTGCCCATCAATGTGGCTGAGTCATGGTCTGACTGGTCACGATCTCTGGCAAGTTGCTTAAGCTCCCAGAGTTATCTCCTTATCTGTAGCATAGGAGGGCCTGTGCCATCCTTACAGGGGTGCTGGTGGTCTAAAGGAGATAACAAATGGTTAGTGCATTGCACACAGCTTCAGTGTATTAGGAATTCCAAAAAAACTCAAGCTGTCAGTCCTGGTCACCAAAGAGAACCAAGGGAGAAGCTGAGAGCAATGCAGACAGAGGTGGTAATGAAGGGAGTTCTCCCAGGCAAATACATTGTCCTAATAGTGCTGAGAAGGATTTGTGAAGAAATCAAAACTTCCCATCACACCTACATGCACACACACCCTATTATAGAAATATAGGACATACGGTCAGACTGTGTAGATAATTGTCAAAAACCACAATTTTTGTTTTGTTTTGTTTTTTTGACACGGGGTCTCACTCTGTCACCCAGGCTGAAGTGCAGTGGCACAATCTCAGCTCACTGCAGCCTCAAACTCCCATCTTAGCCTCCTGAGTAGCTGAGACTATAGGTGTGTGCCACCACACCCGGCTAATTTTTGTATTTTTTGTAAAGAAGGGATTTCACCATGTTGCCCAGGCTGGTCTCGAACTCCTGAGCTCAACAATCCACCTGCCTCGGCCTCCCAAAGTGCTGGGATTACAGGCATCCCAAATTTTTTAAAAGAGAAGAAGAATTATCACCATGCTGGGCATTATAACACTAATCGCATATTTATGTTGAATTTTTCAGCTTTTTATTATATCATTGCAACTCCATGAGTCATTTGCATTCTTTCCTGTTTTTCTCTCTCTCCTAAGCCACCCATTTTTTCTCTGTTTGATTTTTTTTTTTTTTTTTGAGACAGGATCTGGCTCTGTCACCCAGGCTGGAGTGCAGTGGCGTAATCTCAGCTCACTGCAGCCTCCTCCTCAAGCCATCCTCCCACCTCAGCCTCCTGTGTAGCTGGGACTACAGGCACGGGCCACTACACCGGGCTAATTTTTGTATTTTCTGTAGAGATGGGGTTTTGTTGTGTTGACCAAGCTGATCTCAAACTCCTGGGCTCACAAGGTCCACCCACCTCAGCCTCCCAAAGTGCTGGGATTACAGGAGTGACCCACTGCAACTGGCTTTCTACTGGATTTTTAACATAGATTAAAAAGAGATTTTTAACATAGATTGAAAATTTAAAAAAAAAATAAAAAAATACAGAAGGAGCAAGATTGAAATTTAAAAAAAAAAGAAGAAGAAGAAAAAGAAGGCCAGGCGCAGTGGCTCACGCCTGTAATCCCAGCATTTCAGGAAGCCAAGGTAGGCAGATAACTTGGGGTCAGGAGTTCAAGACCAGCTTGGCCAACATGGTGAAACCCCATCTCTACTAAAAATACAAAACTTAGCCAGGCGTAGTAACACAAGCCTGTAATCCCAGCTACTCAGGTGACTGAGGCAGGAAAATCACTTGAACCCGGGAGGCGGAAGTTGTAATGATCAGAGATTGTGCTACTGCACTCCAGCCTGGGAAACAGAGCGAGACTCCATCCCCCCAAAAAATAAATAAATTAAAATTTTTTAATTTTAAAAAGAGACTGGCTGACATATGTCATAGCTTCATATGGCCAGGTGTGACTACAGGTATGCCCAGCAGGCCACGGTGGGTGAGGAGGGCAGCAGGATGCTCTATAGCCTCGCTTCTCATGCCATAATGTGCAGATCCCTGGGCTGGTTGTTTTGGGGGTTTGTTTGTTTATTTGTTTGTTTGTTTGTTTTGAGACTGGATCTTACTCTGTCGCCCAGGGTGAAGTGCAGTGATGCAATCATAGCTCACTGCACACATAAGTCTTGTTAAAAAGCAGACCTGGGGGTAGGGTGTGAATTTGTGCACTTCTAACAAGCATGTAGGTGATATCCACCATGCTGGTTCAATGACTACACTATGAGTAGCAAAGATAGGAAGGGCATATGGGCTCTGGACTCAGAGAAACCAAGATTGGAATCTCCATTCCTACCTCTTTCCAGCTCCAGTGTAACCTGGGAAACATAAGCTTCCTTCTCTGTAAAATCAGGTATCAGGTTGGTGCAAAAGTAATTGCAGTTTTACCTTCAATGGCAAAAACCGCAATTACTTCTGCGCCAACCTAAGAACTACCTACCTCACACAGCGGTCATGTGGATTACAGATAAATATAGACAGTGCTTAGAATGTAACAATTTCTCAATAAATACACATTATTATATTAACTATTGTTTTATAGATAGACGAGCTGAGACTCACCTTTCCCAAGTGGCTCAGACACCTGTAGCCTTAGAAATAACCACAGTGCACTGTCTGAACAAGGGAACACGTGTTTTGTGCTGCTTTATTACCTGAGTAAGGCTTATCATCTTTTTTTTGTGATCATAAATGCATCTCAGCGTATTTAGGAAATACAATGACAAAGAGGAAAATAAAGAGAAAGCGGAGAGTCACCACTGGGTGCAGTGACTCATGCCTGAAATCCCAGCACTTTGGGAGGCCAACGTGGGCAGATCACCTGAGGTCAGGAGTTCGAGACCAGCCTCGCCAACATGGCAAAACCTCGTCTCTTCTAAAAATACAAGAATTAGGCTGGTGTGGTAGTGGGTGCCTGTAATCCCAGCTACTTGGGAGGCTGAGGCGGGAGAATCTCTTGAACCAGGGAGGCAAAGGTTGCAGTGAGACAAGATCGCGCCACTGCACTCTAGCCTGGGTGACAGAGCAACACTCCATCTCAAAAAAAAAAAAAATGAAAATGAAAACCCTGAGTCCCACGACCAGAGAGAGTCCTTGATCACATTTTGGCATATCTCCTTTGAGTCTCTGTTGATAGGACTACAAAGATAGGGCTACATTAAGATCTTACTGTTGATGACTTGCTTCCTGCTTTTTTTTTTTCACTTACTATTATATCATAAGCATTTTCCCATTTCATTAAATGTTTTTCAAAACATCCTTTTCGGTGCCTGTTTGGCATTCCAACATCAGAATGCTGGCTTAGTTGTCCATGCGGGGAGAAGCTCAAAAGGAGTCCTGTGTACTTTCTCTCTTTCTCTCTTTCTCTCTCTCCCTCTCTCTCTCTCTCTCCCTCCCTCCCTCCCTCCTTATGTCCAGTGTCTGGGCTAGAAGCAAAGCCAGCAGGCAGAGGAGGAGGGAGGCCCCACGTGTGTGAGACCCTGGCAGCACAAGACTCTCCCTAGCTCAGCTCAATAGTCCGAGGAACCTGGAAAATTTCAATAGAAGAATTTTGTGGACCTCATCGTTGAAAGACTTCTTGCACTCCCTGCAAATAACGCATTTAAATTTGCACAGAATGTACAGTGTATCTTATTTGCCATCTTAACTGTTTCCTGTCTGCATCTTTCATTTATTGCTGATGGACCACAGTCTTGGAACTTTGCCTTGTCCTGGAGCCTATCGCAGATGTGTCAGACAACATTACCTTGATGGTCCATCGCCCTGTGGACACGCTGGACAAGGAGGGTGGTTGTAGCCTGGAGTATCAGTACAGCCCATATCATGGCTATATGGGATTCCAAAGTAGTAATCAAAACCTGGAATAGAAGCAACCGGTTAGCACCCCCACGTGGCTGCGACTCCATGCGCTTGCCTTCATACACCCACGACAAAAATGTAATTTCCTATGATTTAATACTGCAGTGCTATAGAGTGTGTAATTATAAGAGGATTTGATTAATATCCCTTTGTAGTATGCATAGAAAATCAGTTTGCTGGGTTCTGGCTGTTAGATTAGATTTGCAAAACATCTTGTGATTAGAATTAACCCAGTTTGGGAGGAAGTGGAGAGAATTATTGAATACCTAACATCTTCAATGAAATTATGGACATACTCAGTATTTGGTGAAAATCTACTATACACATGACACTTTAAGGGAAAAACAAAAACAGTTGTTCTTAGCTGCCACAACCACAGAGAAAAAAAATTATCAAAAATTTTTTAGAAAGAATAAATTCTGCCTTCAAGAGACTTTTCATGTGAGGAGAAAATAAGATATAAATATTAAGCAACAAGAGATGAATAGGTGAGCCAACAAGAGTGATCAGAGGAAGTTACCCCCGATAGAGGTGGTGGGATGGGGATGGGGCAGGAATCTCAAAATGCTCCTTGAAAGATACTGCCTTTCAGCTGGGACTCAAAAGGCTGGCAGAATTTGGGCTTGGAGTGGTGGAGTGAAGGTGAGGGATGGGTGTGAGCACTAAAACCCAAAGCCTTTGTGTGAAGTTTTCTTCTGAGTTCCTCCTTCATTCTCTCTTCTCCAGCCCAAGCTTTATTTTTTTATTTTTTTATTTTTTGAGATGGAGTCTCGCTCTGTCGCCCAGGCTTGAGTGCAGTGAGGAAATCTCGGCTCAATGCAAGCTCCGCCTCCCGGGTTCACGCCATTCTCCTGCCTCAGCCTCCCGAGTAGCTGGGACTACAGGCGCCCGCCACCACGCCCGGCTAATTTTTTGTATTTTTAGTAGAGATGGGTTTTCACCGTGTTAGCCAGGATGGTCTCGATCTCCTGACCTCATGATACACCCACCTCAGCCTCCCAAAGTGCTGGGATTACAGGTGTGAGCCACCGCGCCCAGCCCAGCCCAAGCTTTTAATCAAAAGCTATAGCCGCATATGCAGCTAGAATGCAAAAATTCTCCAGAAAAAGGAAACCTTCTCCAATTACCCAGGTAACTGCTTCAGCTCTCTTTATTTCCTAGAGGTAGACAGAACTCAAATCTCACAAAGAATTGCTGTTTCTCATTAGCCTCAAATTCCAGGCCCAGGAACAGGGAGAGCTGTGTTTTCAGCTTCAACTCCTGCCCCTCCAAATGCTTTTTGGCCCTCTCTATAAGCACACTTCCTAAAAGAAGCAAGCTCCCTTCAGTTCCCTGTGAGCCTCATGCCTTGGGGCCTCGGTGGCTTTGCCTGGAATTCAATGCTCTGTGTCTCTCACAGGTGAAACTGCATTAGCACTTCCCAGCCCAGTTGGAGTGTGAAGTTTCCTACAGAATTTCCCTGCTCTTCACTGCATCCCCCCTGCCACAGCCCTGCACTCAACCCATTCTCCTAGTTTAGCCTACAGACTTTTATCATCTGGGTAATACCGTCTTTCCCATTAGTGATGCACTCCTCAAGTTAGACATTAGATCTTTGCCAACCCAAAGATGTAGAATATATGTAGAATATGTAGAATGTATGTAGAATAACTAGTAGATGTTTGTCATATTTTTTTTTCTTTTTGAGATGGAGTCTCACTCTGTCTCCCAGGCTGTAGTGCAGTGGCATGATCTCAGCTCACTGCAACCTCCACCTCCTGGGTTCAAGCGATTCTCGTGCTTCAGCCTCCCGAGTAGCTGGGACTACAGGCACCTGCCACCACGCCCAGCTAATTTTTGTATTTTTGTAGAGATGGGATTTCAGCATGTTGGCCAGGCTGGTTGCAAACTGCTGACCTCAAGGAATCCACCTGCCTCAGCCTCCCAAAGTGCTGGGATTATAGGCATGAGCCACCACGCCCAGCTTGTTTGTTGTATTTTTAAAAAATTAATACCTTCATGCTAACTTGGTTTGCACAAATGGATTTAGCTACCCCCTAGGTACACAACATAGCCCTGAAATGCTACTGCATCCGGTATCAGGATGACTCTCCACCAAGGAGAGCAAACTTTTGCCGGAAAGGGCCAAATAGTAAACATTTTAGGTTTTGTGGGTCAGATGATCTCTGTTAAGGCCACTCAACTCTGCCATTGTAGCGCAAACACACCTATAGACAATATGCACACAAATGACTGTACACATTGGCTGTTTTCTTTCTTTCTTTTTTTTTTTTTTTTTTGAGATAGAGTTTCAGTTTTGTTGCCTAGGCTGGAGTGGCACAATTTCAACTCACTGCAACCTCCACCTCCTGGGTTCAAGCGGTTCCCCTGCCTCAGCCTCCCAAATAGCTGGGATTACAGGCATGCACCACCGTGCCGAGGTAATTTTTTATTTTCTTTAGTAGAGACAGGGGTTCACCATGTTGGCTGATCTCAAACTCCTGGCCTCAGGTGATCCACCCACCTCGGCCTCCGAAAGTGCTGGGATTACAGGCGTGAGCCACCATGCTTGGCCTTGCTGTTTTCTAATAAAATTTTATTTACAAAAACAGCTAGCATACTGGATTTGGACCACAGGTCTATGCCAACCGCTGATCTAAATCACAGGCATCCTCATACCCCAGTGTTAGAAAGACCTCATTGTGTTTGCAGGAGCCCTGACCTGAGGAACAGCCCAGGGCAGCAAGAGGAGCCCGGGTGCTTAGAAGGAATGTGTAAGTGTGCTTGGCATAACCCAGGGCATGTGAAGTTTTTTTCTGACTTCCTCCTTCATTCTATCTCTTCTCCAACCCAAGCTTTTAATCAAAAGATTAACTGGGCATGGTGTCGGGCACCTGTAGTCCCAGCTACTTGGGAGGCTGAGGCATGAGAATCACTTGAACCTGGGAGGCGGAGGTTGCAGTGAGCCGAGATCATGCCACAGCCTGGGAGACAGAGTGAGATGGGGAATCAGGACAGTGCACCACAGAGAGGATGTAAGAGGCAGGAGAGAAAAGGAGTGAACTTGGAAATAAGCATGAAGAAACCTCAGAGTGTCCATTCCAGAAGGCTTTTTGGAATTGTCTGGTCCAAAGAGCAAATAGGTAGGAGGTACTCTTTCTTCCCACTTTCCACACCCGCAGCAGACACCACATCCATCATGGTACCACTTCCTGCTGCATAGGAGCTGGTCTCAGTATCACCTCACCACAGGAATATGCCCTCAAGGTGCCAACACCTGATCTGGTGTTGTCAAGTTCTCAATTGTCAAGTGAGAAAACTGAAGACCAAGGAAGAAATAAGTTCTGGAGTAATTTTTAGTGAGTGCAAAAGCCAGGTCTTCACTTCCCCCATCTGCCATTTTTTTAAAGCACATATGGATGATGCCATGAATGCCCACCCAGGAAAAGGGGGTCAAGGGAGGAGAGGGAGAGGAATGAGCATCAAAGGGGAGGTAAGAGTTGAAGAAGATGTCAGCCAATGGGGTGACTGACCAGTGGGTCCCTGCTGAAGGCTGGCTCCAGGCCAACCCTCTGAAAGTCATTCTCCAAATGCAAAAAACTTCCAATGCAAACCTTCCGCCAGGTCTAGCACAGAACAATTCAGCCATTTTTCACAGAGATAGGGAGAGATACTGAGGCAGGGGAGGGGAGAAGTCTGCAAAATAGTCAGAGAATCACATTTGCTTATAAAACGGCAGAAGAGGAAGAGGCCAGGGACAGGAGAAGCCACCAAAGCTGAGATCATGGTAAACTGCCTTTAAGAGAACGTCCATGGCTTCCTATAGGAAATGGAAAAGGTCAGTGGCATGAATTGCAACTTTGAAAAACCATCAATAATTCAGTGAATTGGACGTTTGGAGAATCCGCCCTTCAGGAAAGTGATTTTCAGAGAACCAGCTTTGGCAGCTTGATCTTGGCCTTACTTCCCCAAGGCCAGAGGGTGAGGAAGCAAAGGCTGCAGGAAGAGGCCAAGAGGCAGCATCTCCTGTTTGGGTCTATGGCCAGGTTTCCTGCTTCGGTGAACCCATTAGTCAATTTTTACTTCTTCCCAGATTAGCCATGTCTGGACCTCATGGGGCAGAATGTTCCCTGAGGTGTAAAGAACTGAGAGATGGCAAAAAAGCTGATGGGCCTGTGATGGGGCAGCTGGAAGGGCAAACAGGCACCAAGGAAGGACAGCCAAGGAAGATGCCAGCAAGTGGGATGTAAGGTCCCGGAGAGCCCTGGCACCCCAAATGCACCCAAATGACCTTTTGAACAAAGATGTCCTAACTTAGGTTTGCCCCCAGAGACAGGATGGCTTAGCTGTTCATGGAGTCTTACACAGAGACCTTTATTCTCTGTTTCCCAGGTAACAAATCCCCAAAAGAATTCTTACCACGGAAGTTGGGGTGATAAGAGCCGTGGTGTCCAAGATGCCATTTGCCTGTAGAAAAACATAAGAGAGATTTTCAGAGGAATCCCCGTAGAGGTACCACAGCCCCCTGAGGAGCTGATCACACACTCAGCTCTCCATTGGCTTCGCCTTGCACTGCGGACGAGCAAAAAGAAGCTGCAATGCGGTGTACAAGCCAGGCTTTGCTCTCTGGGGCCGAGATGGTGTCCACAGGGACACATAAAGGATGACTCCAGACTCACACGGGAAACCACAGTGAAAGGGGAAGACAGCCCATCACCAGGAGCCCAGAGAAGCCTGAGCCTCTGCCCCTCAAAGAGGGCTCTGCAGACACAGCAAGTCCACATGGGCCATCACCCCTTTCACTTTGCCCTCCCACACTGGGGCCCTGCAAAGGCACCAGGCAGCCCAGGGTGCAGGTGCACCGCCCCACGTCGTCTCAGAAATGTCCGCTTCCTGCCTGGTTTCATCATCTTCCTCTCTGGCCAACATCAGCAGCCTGCAGTTCAAGCACCGAGACACCTACGGGGCAGCAAATGAGGAAACTCAGACGCCCTGCTGCTCCTTGGTCTGCAAATGCGTTCAGTCTGGGGGAATAATTGGGCAATGTGTGGCAAGAGCTCTGACAGTGTCAGAACTCTCTGATCTGCTCTTCCGCTCTGAAGAGTAGACCCCAGGGACGTCACCCCCATGGTGAGGGGGCAAAGAAAAGAATGTGGTACAAAGATCAAGACGCTGGCAGCATTAAACCGCTCAAACGAGAGAGATTAACGGGCAACCACAGGAGAATGTCTAAGTACATTATTTGATGTGGCCTCAATAAGACACTATCAAACTATTTTTTCAAGACAAACGCATGTAGCAAAAATTAAGAATCGGTGAAGCTGGATGAAGGGCCTTTGGGAGTCCATTATTACCTCCCTGCAACTGCTCTATGGGATTGAAAAAAAAAGATTAATAAAAAATTGAGAGAAATGGGCTCTCAATTTCTCTTAATTGAGTGGCTCATGTCTGTAATCCCAGCACTTTGGGAGGCTGAGGCAGGTGGATCACATGAGGCCAGGAGTTTGAGACTAGCCTGGGCAACGTGGCAAAACCTTATCTCTACTAAAAATACAATAATTAGCCAGGTGTGGTGGTGCACGCCTGTAATCCCAACTACTTGGGAGGCTGAGGCAGGAGAATCACTTGAACCCGGGAGGCGGGGGTTGTAGTGAGCAGAGATTGAGCCACTGTACTCCAGCCTGGGTGACAGAGTAAGACTTTGTCTCAAATAAACAAAAAAAATTGAGAGAAATGGATTAAGCATTATGCGAAATATTTGGATTAAACATTACATGGGAACATATTATATTAAACTTATGAAAAGTATTATTTAATCATAAAAATTATAATATATAAAATTATATTACATGGAAACATAGAATAATGTGAAAGGGGGAAAAGTGGAGCCCAGTGGTATTCGCACAGCTAGGCAACACATAAACATGGACCAAGATTAGAAGCAAACTGTGAGTGTTGTAAATGGATCTGATATTCCTTTGGCAGGTCTTTAATTTTTCCTAAAAGTGTACTTTAGTTCATAATTTCAACAGCTGGATACGCTTAAATATCCTGTCCAGGACGTGCAAAAGGTGTCATGAGTGGTGAGGGGGTGAGGAATGGCAGCTAAACAGTCAAGCTGCAAACAGTTGCTTACTAGGAGTTTCAAGGCATGAAGACGGAGGGGCCGGTGAGGTCAAATCCAGCTCCAGAAGAAGCCAGCCCCACTTCTGCAGCACAGGGGCTGAGTCTGGGACAGCCCTGGGACCAAACCCTTCCTGGCTATGAGGTTTATTATTTATTTGCTTATCTGTAGATACAGAGTCTCAGTTTGGTGCTCAGGCTGGTCTCGATCTCCTGGGCTCAAGGGATCCTCCCACCTCAGCCTTCCATAGTGCTGGGATTACAGGCATGAGCCACTTCGTTCAGCTGGCTGTGAGGTTTACATGGACGCATGTAACTGGCCTAGTAAGGAGAGTCAGCCCACAGTGGCAGTTTCACAAATGGTGTCTTGGTGTTGATGTTGTTAACATAATGACTCCTTGGGGTGTGGGAAGAAAGGGATTGGAAAAAGAGAAGTGGGGGACCTTAATTGGTCTCTCCTACAGCCTGGGACTTACCCCTTCTGGGACAAAGAATGCCGCACTCCAGGTTGAGCTTCCGTAAAGGGATATCAGGCTCTATAACCCACAGTGGGATAAAAGGGCCAATAGCAGAGGCACCAGCCCTGGGTCTGGGTAGAACAACCTCCCACAGGTTCACACGGTTCAGACACCCAAGGCATGCCCACAGGGCCACCCGCTTGTGGTCGCACCCTCCCTCCCTTGCAATTTCCTGTATGGTGGAGGAGTCAGGGATCCCAAGGGGTCCAGCTCTTTGAGAGTTAGACTAACAAACGCAGGCAGCTGAGGACACTTCTGGGAATACTGGGTTGTCTTGGCTCCTGGAGGGGAGAAGGGCAGTGAGGCAGAGCCTCAGGGCAAGACTGGGAACCTGGCCTCCACCCCTCCGGGTTAGGCAGCTTCTCTTCACCGGTCTGAAACTCAGTTCTCTTGCCAATACAATAATCATCTTCATGCCAATAAACAGCCCAGTGCCTAGCACATAATAAATGCTGAGTAAGAGATGCCTAAAAAAATGTTTTTAAAGGAGAGGAAGTCATTGGACAATGTGGCAGACATTGCTGGTCTCCCAGCGATGCCCATGTCCCCGTGTATCCTGCTAATAGAACTGTGGTTTTGTTCAAAGGGAGGGAGATTACCATGCCCAAGTTCAAGTCAGTCACTACAATGCTGTCCCCAGTTTCTCAATCTGGGAGTGCAGCAGTGAGGCGTGGCCAAAAGACCCAGCTCTGGCCAATAAGATATAAGTGCAATTCTTGGGGTGCAGGTGGAGCTGAGCCACCTCCCTTCTCTTCTTCCTTCCTTGAGCCAAATCATGGTTCAGGGGCCTAAAGTCGCTGGATGGCAGTCATGAGGCAGTGAGCATGAGGACAAACACCAAACACCAACATGCTAAGGATGGCAGAGCAGAAAGATCGAGTGAGAGCACCTGGCTCCCGGCAGCATCTTTGAAAAGCTGAATTAATGAAAGCAACCACTTACCACGAAACTTGCTATAATGGGAGGAAAACAGCTCCATGTATGTTTTAATTCACTGTTAGGTCTTTTCAGTTCCTTATAGCTGACAGCATCCCCAACTCACATAGCAAGACATGAACAGGAAAGCAGACAGGCAGTATGTTGGGAATTTGCAAACACAAGGCAGCTGCCACTGCAGTAAATGCAACAGGCAGACGGGGCCCACAGTTACCTATCATCCCAGTGACGTAACCCGCCTGCTGCAGCACCTCTGCCAAGGTGGACTCGTTGAGCGGAAGGCCTCCCACAGAGGTGACTGCAAAGTTGCGCGTGACTCCATTGCGAAGGCCAAGTCGTCCAGTGAGCAGGGAAGCCCGGGAGGGTGAGCAGGTGGAGGCAGCTGCATGGAAATCCACAAACCTGCAGGGAAAGGACAGTGGTCAGGACCGCACCAACCACAGGAAGCCAGAGTAAAAGAAAAGGCAGTGCCCACTCAGTTCCTGTGATTTCAGTGCTCAAAGGTCACCCAGTCATGGAACAAGTCAGGAAATGGGATTTCTGGCCGGGCGCGGTGGCTCACCCCTGTAATCCCAACACTTTGAGAGGCCGAGGTGGGAGGATCACCTGAGGTCAGGAGTTCAAGACCAGCCTGGCCAACATGGTGAAACCCCGTCTCTACTAAAAATATAAAAATTAGCTGGGCGCAGTCTCGTGTGCCTGTAGTCCCAGCTACTCAGGAGGCTGAGACAGGAGAATCGCTTGAACCTGGGAGGTGGAGGTTGTGGTGAGCCAAGATCACGCCACTGCACTCCAGCCTGGGTGACAGAGCGAGACTCCATCTCAAAAAAGAAAACAAAACAAAACAAAAAAAGGAAATAGGATTTCTGGGTTTCAGGAAAATGAAACCCAGAGAGGTAACACAAATAGTCCAAGTTTCCACAACTCATTCAAATAGGTTTAATCCAACAAATTCAATCTTATTTATTCAAAGATTCCACATTTCAAATGTGCCTACTTACTAACGTTGTATTTGTTTAATCCCAAAATCAATACTTGAGGTGATTTAGGGTCATTTGCAGATATAGGCAGACCTGCAAAAAGTCTGAGTAGCTTTGGCGCACGCATTCTCAGTGGAGGCTGAACGAGGTGACCCTCTCCCTTCTGGTTTCAGCTCTCATATCACACTGTAAACAAATGTCCTCACAGTCTATTTAGAGCCACGGCTTTTGCATTTTTGTGTTTTGTGTCGGTGGTTTCACTGTGGAAAATGGCCCCCAGATGTAGTGCCTAAGTGCTGTGTAGTGTTCCTAAGCGCTCAAAGGCTTTGATGTGCCTTATAGAGAAAATGTATGTGTTAGGACCAGGTGCGGTGGCTCAGCGTGTAACCCCAACACTTTGGGAGGCCGAGGCGGGTGGATCACTTGAGGTCAGGAGTTCAAGACCAGCCTGGTCAACATGGTGAAACCCTGTCTCTACCAATAATATTTTTTAAAAAATTAGCCAAGTGTGGTGGCAGGTGCCTGTAATCCCAGCTACTTGGGAGGCCAAGGCAGGAGAATCGCTTCAACCCAGGAGGCGGAGGTTGCAGTGAGCCGAGATCGCACCACTGCACTCCAGCCTGGGTGACGGAGCAAGACTCCATCTCAAAAAAAAAAAAATATATATATATATATATGTATATATATATATGTATATAAAATAAGGTATCTTTACACAGCAGCATTCATAAAATACAGTTATGTATTAATTTGATTAGTGAATGAAAATGTTGTGACCAGATGCCCACAGGAAGCTAACTCCATATTTTCCCTAGGAACAAAAGAGTCAGTATTCCCTAATTCAGTACTCATGGTGGCTTGATAGAACACAACTATTATCAATAACAAGAATTGACTGAGGTCGGGGGCAGTGGTTCACTCCTTTAATCCCAGCACTTTGGGAGGCTGAGGCAGGTGGATCACCTGAGGTCAGGAGTTGGAGGCCAGCCTGGCCAACATGGCGAAACCCTGTCTCTACTAAAAATACAAAAAATCAGCCAGGCATGGTGGTGCATGCCTGTAACCCCAGCTACTTGGGAGGCTGAGGTAGGAGAATTGCTTGAACCCAGGGGTTGGAGGTTACAGTGAGCCAAGATCGCGTCACTGCACTCCAGTCTGGACAACAGAACAAGACTCTGTATCAAAAAATTTTAAAAAAGAATTGACTGAATCTATTACCTATTACTGTACACCCAGTCCTTTTTTAGACATTGTTGAGAAATACAAAAGAATTCTAGCCGTTATCCTACCCTCAAGGAACATGCAGAAACAAGACATTGAGTGACAAGACGTGAGCAAATTTAAGTCACAACAATGCACAATGGTATGTAACTAAGACCCCAAATAGATGGATAGAGCCACAGAAAATGGAGATAAGGAACCCTCTAGGATTGAGATCCGGAGAAAGAACTGGATGATGGTCCAAGGTTTAGAGAAATCTCCATAGAGAAAGTGGCACAGAGGTTGGAATCAATCTTAAAGATGGGACTGTTATGAACACTTCAAAATGCACAAGGACAGGCACTCCTGGTGGAGGAATAGCACGATATTCTTATTTTTGCAAAAGGAAACACTGAAAGGATACACCAGAAGCTAATAAAAGAATGGTTTCCCACAAGGGGCGGGAGAAACAGTATGTGGAGGGGGAAAGCAAGATTCTCTGGACTATGTTGTTATACGGTTTGACTTTTGCACCTTGTAAACGTTTGACATGGCCAAAAAGTAGAATTAAACCACAAGGGAAAAAACAAGCAGACCCTATGATTAAAAAACAAAAAACAAACAAAAAAAAAAAAACGCTGAAACAAATAAATCCAATCATATAATAAACAGTAATATGACCACACAGAGGAAAGAATCATTTGAAGTAGTATTAGCACCCAGTGTTCTGGCTGTACAACATTAATGGGATATAATCTAAGGACAAAGAGAACCACAAAAAAAAAGCTTAAACTTCACCCAGTAGCTGTTCCATTGGTGGCAATATTGGGTTCAGGATTTTGAAACTATTTTATGTGATATGGTAGAGTAAAGCAAACAAGTAATTATATTAATGTTCCTAATCAGGAACTGAGATTTCCAGGGTAAAAGGTAAAGATATAAAATAAAAGAAGATAATAAAAAACCTATAATGTTAAAATTAATATAGAAGTCATTATGAACTCATGCTTTTTAAAAATATAGATCTCCTAGCTGCTATCTGCTGAAAGGGCCTAGAATCATTGACACGCCAGTAGCAATGAGGATGCTACACCTCTATCTTTGTTTTAAACACCACCCTGCAATAAAAGGAATCGGCTCTCCTTGGAGAAATAGTTAATTCCAGATTTGAGGAAGGAGAAGTACCAGGGGAGTCTGGGACATCTGCTTGTGCCAGGAAGCAAAGACCCAACAGCCAACTTCGAGGGGCTCCTCCTGGCCAAACTTGGGACAATGTGGGCATCAAAAAACAATTAGGCCTGGCGTGGTGGTTCACACCTGTAATCCCAGTACTTTGGGAGGCTGAGGCAGGTGGATCACTTGAGGCCAGGAGTTTGAGACCAGCCTGGCCAACATGGCGAAACTCCGTCTCTACTAAAAATACAAAAAAATAGCCGGACATGGTGGAACATGCCTGTGATTCCAGCTACTCAGGAGGCTGAAGCATGAGAACCGCTTGAACCCGGGAGGCAGAGGTTGCAGTGAGCCGAGATCGCACCACTGTACTCCAGCTTGGGAGACAGAGCAAGACTCAGTCACACACACACACACAAAAAGAACAGTTAGTGTATTTGATTGTAAGCCATGAATAAATAAAAATCCATTAGTCCATACTGACACTCAGAAAAATTCATTTACCACCATTAGGAAAGAATGTTATGCCAACTCCACACCCTAAAAATTCATAATTAAACATTCATCTTGACACCTTAGAAGGACCATAGTCATCACTAGGTGATGAGGGAAAGCACTCCTTTTCAGAAGCATGCCAGGCAGTCGGACGCAGGGAAGGGATGGCAGGCTCAGGAAATCACCATTTTTGCAACCCCATCTCCACCTCACCCAACCCTCATCTATTTTTTTTTTCTTTTGGGGCAGCCAAATCAACCCATCCCCCAGCTAATAACTGATGATCAGTGGATGTGTTGGGAGTGGTTGTTCAGAGTGTCAACCGCGGAGCATCATAAATTGGACAGAGCTGGAGATCCCCACCTTATAAAATGATTAGTTTAGTGTCACGTACAACGGGTACCCTGACCTCATACATCTCCTGATGGGATGCAAGATGAAGTTTATAAAATCAAGGATTCTTGCCAAAAGCATTTACCCTGAATCTAATCAAACCTCTAGATCTAATTTCCAGGTTACAGGAAATACAGCTCAAATTAAAAAACAAATTAAATGACACCACAAGGAAGTAATTTAACAAACCAGTATCTTGATATTCTACAAGAAAACTGGTCTAGTCTCTTCAAAAAGTCGGTATCATGGGATAAAATGGGATTGGGGTGGGTAGTAACCTACATTAAAGGACATTAAAGAGACAAAACTAAATGTAATATGTGATCCTTGATTGGCCTGCAGTTCAAATAAACTAACAACACGTTTGGGGATAATTAAGGGCATTTTAATACAGACCCAATGTAAGATATCAGGGAATTTTTTTTTTCATTTTCTGAGTATAATAACAGTACTATAGGCATATGGAAGAATATTATTCCTCTTTTTTATTTTTTTATTTTAATTTTTATTTATTTTTCTCTTGTTGAGACAGTCTCGCTCTGTCGCCTGGGCTAGAGTGCAGTGGTGCGATCTCGGCTCACTGCAACCTCCACCTCCCAGGTTTAAGCGATTCTTCTGCCTCAGCCTCCCGACTGAGAGCTGTAGCTGGGACTACAGGCATGTACCACCACGGCTACAAAGTGGCTAATTTTATGTTACGTATATATCACTTTATTTAAAAAAAAATCCTACAGACTGAGAGGAGAATGATCAAAGAGAATCTCTTAGGCAGGGGCCTTGGCCCATTAAGCCGGCTGTCAGGAGGTCTTCAGGAGAGAAAGCTGCTGATTTATAACAAAGGGATTCATTTATCATTTCACTCATTCCAAAAATATTTACTGAGCAGCAACAGTTACTAGGGCCAGACCCTGTAATCCATGTTAAGGAAGCAAAGAAACGGTCCCTATACTCAATGACCTTCCGGTTTCGTTTTCAAACTAAAGTCCAAGGAGGTCATTTCCATTTCACAATGAATAGTTATAACCATTTTTTTAGCTTGAACTATGAAAAGGGCGCTTTACATATACTAAGTCATTTAATGGCATTAAATGCCCCTCCTGGGAGAGCCCTAGGGTGGGCGTATATAAGGATTCCCATATATAGATGAAGAAACTGAGGCAGGGGGAGGTTAAAGACCTTGCCTCACACTGCTGGAAGGGGTAGAGCCACAATTTGTATCCAGGCAAATCCAGTCCATGCTCCTGGCTGTGGCACTATGCAGTCAGGTATCCAAGGGCACACTCTGGGGCTCAGGCCTGTCTGATTCCAAATCCTATGCAGGTGCCATTAAACCATGCTGCCTCTACTAAGAACTCCAGAAGCTTGTCTTGAAAGTTGAAGGGAAGGGGCAGGGGAGACTCGCCCACTCCACAGCCAGTCTTGGAAGGAGGAAACCCCCAACAGATAAAGTGAAGTTTTAAAGCGGAGAGGAAAATGTGCCCAGTCCCCCTGGCCTAATGTAAGGGAGGAGAGAAAAATGAACTTGGCCTGGGCATGAGAAGAGACCTTGAGGCTTAACCATCCAAAGACAGGTGTGGGACACACACACGCACACATACATACTAAAAACACACATGTATACAACACACATGCATGCACAAACACACACACACACATACACACACACATCTTCAAATACAGCTCAATGTGAACGGAGGAAAGTACTAACTGGGCCTGGGGAAGGCCTCTTGAAATCAGATGATACAACACTGGAATGATCTACTCAGGGAAGCCAGTTTTTCAAGGTTTTTGTACCCTAAAAACCATCTAGGGTAAAATCAGGCACCTGAATGCCTGGGGGTTTACCTCGGAGACCTGCCTGAAGACAGAAGTTTCCTGGAGCGAGCCTTGCTGGGATTCTAGGAATGTATGCTTTTGGAAAGAAGAGTTTCTGCTGGCCGGGCGCAGTGGCTCACACCTGTAATCCCAGCACTTCGGGAGGCCAAGGCGAGTGGATCACCTGAGGTCGGGAGTTCGAGACCAGCCTGCCCAACATGGAGAAACCCCCGTCTCTACTAAAAATACAAAATTAGCCAGGCGTGGTGGCACATGCCTGTAGTCCCAGCTACTCGGGAGGCTGAGGCAGGAGAATCACTGGAATCCAGGGGGCGGAGGTTGCGGTGAGCTGAGATCGTGCCATTGCCCTCCAGCCTGGGTAAAAAGAGCGAAACTCCATCTCAAAACAATAAATAAACAAACAAACAAACAAATAAATAAAATAGAAGAGTTTCTGCTTAGCTTCCTAATCTCCAGGTGCCTATTCGGGGTCAAGATCATCCAGACAGCACCTTGTTTCTGGAAACCTTCCTCCTTTGCCTTCCAGGAGACCTGTCTTCATCCTCCTTTGGTCTCCCTGATGGCTGCTGTTCTCCCTCCATTGTGGGCCTGTCTTCCTTTGTCCGTCTCTAAGATGTTGGATGTGCCCAGGCTCCCTCCCCAGCTCTCTTTTTACTTCTAGTCCACTCACATGCTCTGGGAAGTCTCAGACAGCCCTACTCTCTAAACTAATGCCTAAAAGCTGATGATCTCCAAATCCGTATTTCCAGTTCAGACTTCATGTGGAGACCACCTTCACTCCCCTCCCCTCCCGGACATCTCTTCTTGGCACCTTAAACGCAATAATCCAGGGCTGCCCTCAGTGTCTTCCCCTCCAAAAATTGCTCCCATCTGCCATCCGGGGAGCAGTGCCACCACCATCCACCCCACATCCCAGCAGAGAACCCATCAGGGCTGCCTAGACGCTTCACTCCTGCTCATTCTCCATGTCAGGTGGTCACCAAGTTCTATCGGTTCTCTCAGATCGTGTCCTTCCTGTCTGCCACCCACTATCACGGCCTCCATAGAGGTCCTTAGGAGCTAGAGTCAAGGTTATTACAGGAGACTGACCTTCCTGTCACCTCACATCACCCTCCACATTAGTACAAATGTTTTTCTTTTTCTTTTCTTATTTACTTATTTATTTATTTGAGACAGATTCTCATTCTGTTGCCCAGGCTAGAGTGCAGTGATGCTGCAATCTCAGCACACTGCAACCTCTGCCTCCTGGGTTCAAGTGATTCTCCTACCTCAGCCTCCTGAGTACCTAAGATTACAGATGTGTGCCACCATGCCCAGCTAATTTTTATATTTTTAATAGAAACTGGGTTTCACCATGTTGGCCGGGCTGGTCTCAAATTCCTGGCCTCAAGTGATCCTCCCGCCTTGGCCTCCCAAAGTGCTGGGATTACAGGCATGAGCCACTGCGCCCAACCCAAATGTTTTTCCATAATGCAAATTTGATCACACCAATCCCTTATTGAAAAACATGATCTTGGCCAGGGGTGGTGGTTCATGCCTGTAATCCCAGCACTTTGGGAGGCCAAGGTGGGTGGATCACTTTAGGTCAGGAGTTCAAGACCAGCCTGGCCAACATAGTGAAACCCCGTCCCTAGTAAAAATACAAAAATGAGCCAGGTGTGGTGGCGAGTGTCTGTAGTCCCAGCTACTCAGGAGACTGAGGCAGGAGAATTGCTTGAATCCGGGAGGCAGAGGTTGTAGTGAGCTGAGATTGTGCCACTGCACTGCAGCCTGGGTGACAGAGTGAGACTCTGTCTAAAAAAAAAAAAAAAGAAAGAAAAGAAAAAAGAAAAGAAAAGAAAGAAGACCAGGCATGGTGGCTGACACCTGTAATCCCAGCACTTTGGGAGGCTGAGGCAGGCAGATCACCTGAGGTCAGGAGATCGAGACCATCCTGGCCAACGTAGTGAAACCCCGTCTCTACTAAAAATACAAAAATTAGCGAGGTGTGGTGGTCGGTGTCTGTAGTCCCAGCTACTTGGAGGCTGAGGCAGAAGAATCACTTGAAACTGGGAGGCAGAGGTTGCAGTGAGCTCAGATAGCACCACTGCACTCCAGCCTGGGCAACAGAGTGAGACTCCATCTCAAAAAAAGAAAAGAAAAACACGATATTGCTCTTCCTGTTTCTCTGGGCTTATCTGCTGCCCCTGATGCCTGCACCTCCTTTGCTTCCAACACACCACATTACTCCCATGCATCTGTGCCTTTGCAAATGCTGTTCTCCCCACTGGGAATGTCTCTCCCCACTATCCTACCTTCCATTCATTGGCAAATCCCAGCTGTCTTCAAGGCCTAGATCAAATGTTCAAATGTGAGCACTTCGATGACATCCTCCCTGATCTCTCCTCCTGCAACCTATCTGCCACGCCCCAATACCTGCACAGAAGCGAGGTCTCCCTTCTCCATGTAATTATATATCACTTGACATGTATCTTTTTTTTTTTTTTTGAGACGGAGTCTGGCTCTGTCGCCCAGGCTGGAGGGCAGTGGCATGATCTCGGCTCACTGCAAGCTCTGCCTCCTGGGTTCACGCCATTCTCCTGCCTCAGCCTCTCAAGTAGCTGGGACTACAGGCACCCGCCACTACGCCCAGCTAATTTTTTTGTATTTTTAGTAGAGATGGGGTTTCTCTGTGGTAGCCAGGATGGTCTCAATCTCCTGACCTTGCAATCCACCCGTCTCGGCCTCCCAAAGTGCTGGGATTACAGGCATGAGCCACCCGGCCAACATATCTCTTATAACACTCAACTACAACAGTGATAATTGCTTGAGTCCAGGAGTTCAAGACCCAGCCTGGGCAATATAGGGAGACTCCCATGTCTACAAAATATTTAAAAATTAGCCAGGTGTGGTGATACATGCCTGTAGTCCCAGCTACTTGGGGGGCTGAGGTGGGAGGATGGCTTAAGCCCAGGAGTTAGAGGCTGCAGTGAACCATGATCGTGCCACTGCACTCCAACCTGGGTGACAGAGTGAGACCCTGTCTCAATAAATAAATAAATAATAAATAAAGGCCACTAATGCTTTGACATGCCTCCCATTGAGAGGTGGGGTCTATGTCCCCTCCGCTTGAATCTGAGTGGGTTCTGTGACTGCACTGACCAATAGAATAATGTGGCAGTGAGTGATCCTATGCCAGTTTCTGGGCTCAGGCCTTACAAGACTGGCAGCTTCTACCTCCTGTCTGGAAACACTCTGTGAGCCTCCATATAAGAAGCTGAACTACCCAGAGACCATCACGTTGCAGAGGCCGTCTGTAGGTCCTCTGGCTGGTGACCCCAGCTCAGACCTTCCCCGTGGAGATGTCCACCATGGGAGCAAGGCCTTCTCAGACCTCCCAGCCTGACCATCTGCTTGCTACACTCCACGAGGCGACCTTAGTCAACACCCAGTACTAAAGAATTGCCCAACCAAGGAGTGCCTGAATTCCTCACTGCAAAGATCATGGGCTCTAAGAAAATGGTTGTTGCTTGAATCTAAGGTGAGGGCTGGCTTGTTAATCAGCAATACACAGCCAGAAGAATGTATCTCTCATAAGGTTTGGTTCACTATGAAGTCACCAGCACAGCAAAGAACAAATGGGGTGCTACCAAATGTGTGCTGATTGGATGATGCCACTATCCTCTTTGCTTTCATACCACATAACAAGACTTGCTAAAGAGACCTGGGCCTCAGTCCCAGAAGATGGGTTCATTCTCTGACGCTGTTTCTCAAGGTGACAAACAGCAATGGACATCATCAGAGAGCAGTGAAATCGCACTGTGAGATCCCAGCCCTGTCCATCTAGAAGCCTGGCCTGGCCTTAAAACCATAGTCTTGGAAGCAGGCCATTGATCCCTCTGCCTGACAGAATGAGGGCAGGGAAGTTGTGTGCGCCAACATATGCACAACGGGTTTACACGAGTTGGGTGAGGTCCTCCCTCCAGAACCTCAAGGAGCTCCTGGTGCCACCCCGGCCAGCTCTTCCTTCCTGACCATCGGTCTCCTAGGGGCTAGAAGAAACACTGCAGGCTTTCTTCCCTCCATCACTGGGGGCCTTGGGTAAAATTTCCCAGGCACAGGTTTCTTTCAAAGCGTCGCTGGCAGCCACACGTATTGGGACCACAGGGACCCAACTTCTGAGCCCAGGATGTGGATGTGGCTGGTAGCTAGTAACTGCTACCCTTTGATGTCCAAATCGAGTTCTAGCTATTGCTCACAACTTTGCTCCCCAAATGCTCATCTCTACCCAGCTTTTTCTGTTCCCTTCCTCCTGAGACTGAAGCACAAGGATCCTCCAGGCTCACACTCCTAAACCTTCCATATAACAACTCTTATTACTCTTTTTTTGTTATTATTATTATTATTAATGAGACAGAGTTTTGCTCTTGTTGCCCAGGCTGGAGTGCAATGGCACGATCTCGGCTCATTGCAACCTCCACCTCCCAGTTCAAGCGATTCTCCTGCCTCAGCCTCCCAAGTAGCTGGGATTACAGGAGTACACCACCATGCTCAGCTAATTTTATATTTTTAGTAGAGATGGGGTTTTGCCGTGTTGGCCAGGCTGGTCTTGAACTCCTGACCTCAGGTGATCTGCCCACCTCGGCCTCCCAAAGTGCTGAGATTACGGGCATGAGCCACCATGCCTGGCCTCTTATTACTCGTTTTTTTTTTTTGTTTTTTTTTTGAGACAGAGTCTCACTCTGTCGCCCAGCCTGGAGTGCAGTGGCGCGATCTCCTCTCACTGCAAGCTCTGCCTCCTGGGTTCACACCATTCTCCTGCCTCAGCCTCTCAAGTAGCTGGGACTACAGGTGTCTGCCACCACGCCCGGCTAATTTTTTTGTTGTATTTTTAGTAGAGACAGGGTTTCACCATGTTAGCCAGGACGATCTCGATCTCCTGACCTCATGATCCACCCACCTCGGCCTCCCAAAATGCTGGGATTACAGGCATCAGCCACTGGGCTCAGCTCTCTTATTACCCTTATAGACATTTATGAAACACTTACTATAATCCAGGCACTTTTCCAAGCACTTCGCATACATTAAGTCATAAGCTTCTGTTGCCCCTGGCTTCACTTTTGTCAGAATTCGTAGCTCTGTACGAGCTGGGCCAAGCTTACTGGTGTTGTCTCTTTATCCACCACAGCAGAACCAGCTTCATAATTCATGGAACCCAGTAAAATATGAAAATGCAGGGTGAGGTGTTGCGGGAAGTCAGGGACCCCTAATGGAGGGACCGGCTGAAGCCATGGCAGAAGAACATAAATTGTGAAGATTTCATGGACATTTATTAAGTTCCCCAAATTAATACTTTTATAATTTCTTATGCCTGTCTTTACTGCAATCTCTGAACATAAATTGTGATGATTTCGTGGACATTTATTAGTTCCCCAAAATTAATACTTTTATAATTTCTTACGCCTGTCTTTACTGCAATCTCTAAACATAAATTGTGAAGATTTCATGGACACTTATCACTTCCCCAATCAATACTCTTGTGATTTCCTATGCCTGTCTTTACGTTAATCTCTTAATCCCATCATCTTCGTAAGCTGAGGATGAACGTCGCCTCAGGACCCTGTGATGATTGCATTAACTGCACGAATTGTTTAAACAATATGGAATCTGGGCACCTTGAAAAAAACAGGGTAACAGCGATGTTCAGGGAACAAAGGAGATCAACTTAAAGTCTGGCTGCCTGTGGGCCAGGCGGAACAGAGCCATATTTCTCTTCTTTCAAAAGCAAATAGGAGAAATATCGCTGAATTCTTTTTCTCAGCAAGGAACATCCCTGAAAAGGAGAATGCGTTCCCAAGGGGAGGTCTCTAAAATGGCCACTTTGGGAACATCTGTCTTTTATGGTTGTAGATAAAGGATGAAATAATCCCCGGTCACCCGTAGCACTCCCAGGCTTATTAGGACGAGGAAATTCCCACCTAATAAACTTTGGTCAGACCGGTTGTTTGCTCTCAAACCCTGTCTCCTAATAAGATGTTATCAATGACAATGCATGCCGGAAACTTCATTAGCAATTTTAATTTCACCCCGGTCCTGTGATCTTGCCCTGCCTCCATTTGCCTTGTAATATTCTATTACCTTGTGAAGCATGTGATCTCTGTAACCCACACCCTATTCATACACTCCCTCCCCAAGCTTGCTGGTTTTGTGGCTTGGGGGCATCACGGAACCTGCCAACATGTGATGTCTCCCCCGGACACCCAGCTTTAAAATTTCTCTGTTTTGTACTCTTTCCCTTTATTTCTCAGACTGGCTGACACTTACGGAAAATAGAAAAGGACCCACGTGAAATATCAGGGGCTGAATTTCCCCCGAAAGTCAGGCCAGGCACAGTGGCTCACACCTATAATCCTAGCACTTTGGGAGGCCGAGGTGGGCAGATTGTCTGAGCCAGGAGTTCAAGACCAGCCTGGGCAACACAGTGAAACCTTGCCTTTGCACTGGGCACAGTGGTTCATGCCTGTAATCCCAGCACTTTGGGAGGCCAAGGTGGGCAGATCATGAGGTCAGGAGATCGAGACCATCCTGGCTAATACGGTGAAACCCTGTCTCTACTAAAAATACAAAAAATTAGCTGGGCAAGCTCATGGGCGCCTGTAGTCCCAGCTACTCCAGAGGCTGAGGCAGGAGGATGGCGTGAACCCAGGAGCTTGCAGTGAGCCAAGATCATGCCACTACACTCCAGCCTGGGAAACAGAGCAAGACTCCATCTCAAAAAAAAGAAAAAAAGAAAGAAAGAAACGCTGCCTTTGCTAAAATACAAAAAATTAGCTGGACGTGGTGGTGGGCGCCTGTAGTCCCAGCTACTCGGGAGGCTGAGACACGAGAATTGCTTGAACCCAGGAGGCAGAGGTTGCAGTGAGCTGAGATCATGCCACTGCACTCCAGCCTGGGTGACAGAGTAACACTCTGTCTCCAAAAAAAAAAAAAGAAAAAGAAAAAGAGAAAGAAAATGCAGCGTCCCTGGTTCAAGAATCACTAAGCATTTTAAGACAGTGACAGCAAAGCCTGCAACCAAGCACAGGGTCTAAGTGTGCAACTGCCCAGGCCACAGTGCCCCTAAAGCTAGCCCTGCACAATGCCATCAGCCTTGTCTTAAATCTCTCAGCCCAATGGGCTTCCCAGGCCAGGAGAGAACTGCCCGTTGGTCTCAGGGCCCCAGGCAGTGCTCCCATGTGGCATGTGGTTGCTTCCTTTGCCAGTTTCTGCAAGTTTATCTGGGCCTTCTTTAGATTTTTCCCTACATACCAGCTATTCCTATACCAATCTTCCCTCTCAGTAAATAGCACCCTCCACCCTGTCACTCAAGTCACAGTCATCTGAGGTTCCTCTCATTCCCTCCTGCCTCTCCACAGCTAAATTATTAGCATGTCATATCAACTCAACTTCCAAATATATCCATAATCTATCCATTTCTCTCCATCTATCTGCTCATGTCCTGATCCAAGCTACCATCACCTTGTACCCAGACCCTAGGGCCGTCATGTCAAACAACCCTAGGGGCCACCATTCACACCACAGTCCAGAGATGAGCAATATACAGTCTCCCCCGTTACAAGTGGCAGCCCTACTTACTCCCCACTTCCAATTTCTGTCTCCAATTCCCCCTCCCCTCATTTTCCACGGTGCACCCAAAGTCATCTTTAAACTTTCTTTTTTTTTTTTGAGATGGAGTCTCACTCTGCCACCCACGCTGGAGTGCAGTGGCTCAATCTCAGCTCACTGCAACCTCCACTTCCAGGGTTCAAGTGGTTCTCCTGCCTCAGCCTCCCAAGTAGCTGGGATTACAAGCACACACCACCACACCCAGCTAATTTTTGTATTTTTAATAGAGACAGGGTTTCACCATGTTAGCCAGGCTGGTGTCTCGAACCCCCAACCTCAGGTGATCCACCCATCTTGGCTTCCCAAAGCGCTGGGATTTCAGGAGTGAGCCACCACACCCAGCGTCTTTGAAAATGATTATCACCTAGCATGAGTACATACAGCCCAGGATAAGCTTTGAATGTGGCCCAACACAAATTCATAAACTTTCTTAAAACATTGAGGTTTTTTGTGATTTTTTTTTTTAGCTTATCAGTTATCGTTAATGTTAGAGTATTTTATATGTGGCCCAAGACAATTCTTCTTCCAACATGGCCCAGGGAAGCCAAAAGATTAGACACCCCTGTGATTAGTCCCTGGCTGGAAACCCTTTAATGGGTTCTTATTGCAGTCAAAGCAAATTCGAAGTCAGCACAGTCTACAGGCCCTCCATCACAGCCTCCCAGCAGGGGAGCTGGAGCACAGTTAGGCCCAAATGAGCCAAAAGTTTTCAGAGCTTGTGTTCATCTCAGCCCCTGGGGCAGCCAGTGGGGCCTGGGGCAACTCAAGGCACCAGAGCTGTCCAATGTGGGCTCTGTCTGTTCCCTGCCCAGCTCCACGGAAAGCAGTCCCCTTACAGCACAATGTGGAGACAGCCCTCCACTGCCAGCCTCAGCGGAGGTCCTTGGAAAGGGGCACAAATATCACTAATTTCCAGGTGTGACATGACACTGGAAAGGTGGGAACTCACCACCCCAGTGATCTGGATCCCGTGTGGCATCAAACCCCTCCTCCCCAAGCTCTCTCCCCTCCAGCCAGACAAGGTGAGTTGCTGTTTCTAGAACACCCCCAGCTGGTTCTGGCCTCAGGCCCTTTTTGTGTTCCCTCTGTCCTAATCACTCTGCTCTGGGTCTCCAACGGGGCTGGCCCCTCCTGGTCAGCTGGGCTTCAGCTCTCATTTCGCCTCCTGGGGAGATCTCCCTAACCCGACTACACCCGCAGCAGCACTGTTCAAGTTTGTCCCTAACCTTTATCACATCTGACTTTATCTTGTTCAGGGATTTGTCTTTTTGCTGCTGCTGGCTCCCTTATCCAGATTAGAGTTCCACAAGAGCAGAGGTATGTCTGCCTAGTCTCGTCACTGCCCTGGGGTATAATTCCAGACCTCAGGAACGCTGTTTCTCCACCATCAGCAGCTCGGGTCCTGCACTCTACCTCGTAAGACCTGTTTCTTCCAGTCTGGTGGGAAAGCCACAGCCTGCATCGACACTGGCTTCCTCAGCTTGGTTCTCTGCAGGCCCCATGACTTCATCCCTCCAGAACCTAGGCATGTAGACCTGAAGACACCACTGGACATCCCTCCCTTTGTTCATCTCTCTGCCTCCGAACAGACACACGCATATCACCTGCCATCTCAAACCTTTCACCTACAAGCTCCTGGTCTAGTTCAACCAACCACAACAGAGCTAGCTGGGGAGCTACAGCCCTTTCCATCAAAGAGTTTACACTCTAGCAGAACTGTCATATGTGGATAATAAGAGAAAATAAGATGAGCCCTATCTGAGAAATACAAAGAAAGTGCTATGGGAGGCAGAGTGATAAGAAAATTAAAGGCACGGAAAAACAAGCCTGGGTCCAAATACGACCCCAACTCTGTCTAGTGCGAGACTAGACAGGTAACTCAATCTAAGCCTCAGTTATCTTCTTCTGCAAAATGGGCATAATCAGACCTATCTCATCAAGTTATTTGAAGAATTCCATAAGATTATGTACATAAAGTAATTAGCAAAGCATCCAGCACAGAGTAGGTTTTTAAAATTCATGGCAGGCAACATGATGACTGCCATCACCAGCTAAATGGGGAGAAAGAGAACATTTCAGGGTGTGGAGGGGCAATAAGTGAGTGGGATGTGAGTGGATGGAACTCTGGGGGTGAGTGGCACTTAGATGCTGCTGATGTTATCCTGGCATCATGTTCACTGCCACACGTATGTCATGTCAACTCAGACTCAACATGCACTGAACCAAGCTCAGCATTCTCCCTCCAAAAGCTGTGATCACCCCCTCCTGGTCAAGCAGTCGCACTAAGGCAGTAGAGACTAAGACATTATCTTCAAGTCTCTCTGCCACTTCCTGCATCCTTCTGATCCTCCTCATTCCCAATGACGCCACCCAGGATCAAAATGATGGTTGTCCCTCACCCAAAGCACTCCCTCTAACCCATGCTAGCGTGCTGATTGGTCATGCCATTTTGTAGCCCCAAATCTCAGCCACCATAACCCACCATGCTCTGGCCCAACCTACCTATCAGCCTCTGAGCCATGGCTGCTTGCCGTGGGTCGGGCTGCATCCCCAAAAAAGATATGTTGAAGTCCTGACCCTCTACCTTAGAACGTGAACGTATTTAGAAATAGGGTGATTGCAGAGGTAATTTTAAGTTAAGATGAGGTTATACCGAAGTAGAGTGGGTCTTGATCCAATGTAACTGTTGTCTTTATTTTAGAAGAGCAGAGAGAAGAGAATACTGCGAAGACACAGAGACACCCAGAGGGAAGATGGTCATGTGAAGAAGAGGCAGAGATGAAAATGATGCCAGCACAAGCCAAGGAATGCCTACAGCTACCAAAAGCTGGAAGAGGAAAGGAAGGAACTTCTCCTAGCGCTTTGGAGGGAGTGTGGCTCTGCCAACACCTCGATCTTGAACTTCTAGCCTCCAGCACTGTAAGATAATACATTTTGGTGGTTGTAAGCTACTCAATTTGTGGTACTGTGTTACAGCAGGCCTCAAAACGAGTACATCTCCCTGTGTGTCTCCAGGGTCCAGCTCAACAGTATTCTTTTTCCTGGAACATCTGGAATCCCTCGCTCCCCCACGCCCCACTCAACTCTCCAACTCAACACGTTAACTCTGTTGTATCTCTGCTAAATAATGCATTACCTTCTTCTTGCCCTTCGAAACTCCAACCTGTCCTTCAGAACCTACTATTGTCACAAAGTCTTTCCTTACCCTCCAGCAGGATAAGCCTTGACTTTGACTTCACAAGTATGTCAAACTGTCACACAGCCTTTTCATGTCTAATGTAGACATCCGCCTGTTGTCTGAGCACTGACTATTGCTACCATCAGTTGTGTTTTGCTGTGGAGCATCCACTCTTTCTCTGGCCACTCCTTCTACATGACTCATGGGGCTGCTGACGCCTGTTCCCTGACGCACAACAACCCACCCCAACCCACCACAAGAAGTATCATTAGTTTCCAGGTGTGACACGACATGGGAAAGGTGGGAACTCACCACCTCAGTGATCTGGACCCCGTTTGGCATCAACCACCTCCTCCCCAAGCTCTCTCCCCTCCAGCCAGACAAGGTGAGTTGCTTTTTCTTTTTTTTTTTGTTTTGCTTTTTTTGTTTGTTTGTTTTTTAGACGGAGTTTCACTCTTGTCGCCCAGGCTGGAGTGCAATGGCATGATCTTGGCTGACCACAACCTCCGCCTCCCGGGTTCAAGCGATTCTCCTGCCTCAGCCTCCCAAGTAGCTGGGACTACAAGCATGCACCACCACACCTCGCTAATTTTTGTATTTTTAGTAGAGACGGAGTTTCACCATCTTGGCCAGGCTGGTCTCAAACTCCTGACCTCATGATCCACCCGCCTTGGCCTCCCAAAGTGCTGGAATTACAGGCGTGAGCCACCGCACCCGGCCGAGTTGTTTTTTCTAGAACACTTCCAGCTGGTTCTGGCCTCAGGCCCTTTTTGTGTTCCCTCTGTCCTGATCACTCTGCTCTGGTCTCCACAGGGCTGGCCCCTCCTGGTCAGCTGGGCTTCAGCTCTCATTTCGCCTCCTGGGGAGATCTCCCTAACCCGACTACACCCGCAGCAGTACTGTTCGAGTTTGTCCCTAACCCTTATCTTATCTGACTTTATCTTGTTCAGGGATTTGTCTTCTTGCTGCTGCTGGCTCCCTTATCTAGGTTAGAGTTCCACAAGAACAGAGGTATGTCTGCCTAGTCTCGTCACTGCCCTGGGGTATAATTCCAGACCTCAGGAACACTGTTTCTCCACCATCAGCAGCTCGGGTCCTGCACTCTACCTGGTAAGACCTAATGATAGTTTCCCATGTCATGTCCCACCTGGATACTAATGCAGTGCGGGACTCCACCGCACGCTAATCACACTAGCACAACCTTCTGTCCTCGGGGAACTGGCCCATGACCCATAAGCCAAGCAGGGCTATTGTGAACTTAAACTTGGAATTTTCTGAACCAGAGAATGAGAAATAGCTTTTTTTCTCCCTCTGGAATATCAAGCTATAAGCAGGCAACCCCAGAAGGGTAAGGGCTTCCTTGACTATCACATGGAGGAACTTGAAAGAATGGGCCAACTGGCTCAGAAGCACAGAGCAAAAAACGGAGGATCTCAGGGGCTTAGTTCAAGAACCCCACCTATGCCTCTTTTGTGTTTAGGTTGATTGAGTTGGGTTTCCGTCACTTACAACCAGAGAATCCTGGCTATTATACTGTAGGTCAGCTATCCCCCATCTTCCTGGTACCAGGGACCAGTTTCACGGAAGACAGTTTTTCCACAGACGGGGGTTGGGAGGGATGGTTTTGAGATTCAAATGCATTACATTTATTGTGCACTTTATTTCTATTATTATATTGTAATATATAATGAAATAATTACACAACTCACCATAATGTAGAACAAGTGGGAGCCCTGAGCTTGTTTTCCTGCAACTAGGTGGTCCCATCTGGGGGTGATGGGAGACACTGACAGATCATCAGGCATTAGATTCTCATAAAGAATGTGCAACCTAGATCCCTCACATGGGCAGTTCACAGTAGGGCTCGCACTCCTGTGAGAATCTAATGCTGCCGTTGATCTGACAGGAGGCGGAGCTCAGGCGGTAATGCGAGTGATGAGGAGTGGCTGTAAATACAGATGAAGCTTCACTCACATGCCGCTCACCTCCTGCTGTATGGCCCAGTTCCTAACAAGTCATGGACTGGTACAGTGGCCTGGGGGTTGGGAACCCCTGCTGTAGGTGATTCAGGATATGTCAATGAACAAGACAAATCCCTGCCCTCAAGCTGCTCCCCGGTCAGCGAGGGAGGTGGATAATTTCATTATGTAAGAGGATTTGGAAAACATGAAGCACAGGATGTTCTCAAAGTGCACCAAGTGTGTATACCTGTGTGTTGGGAAAGCATTTCCCAAAAGAAGTTAAGTGTAAGCTGAGACCTAAGGTATAAACAAGCATTAGCGTTATTTGTCTTATAGTAACAAAAATATCTACCACGTACCAAGTGGCTACTACTCTACTCATGTTACACATATTTCTAACTTTTAAAACACTCTGTAAAATAGGCATCCAAATTCCCATTCTACAGAGAAGGAAGCTGAGGCAGAGAGAGTTTAAATAGCTTTCCAAGACTACATAGCTGGTATGAGCTCAATGCATCTTATGCCAAGGCCTGTCTCATCATGGTGCCATACTGAAGACTGCAGACTCCTACAGTTAGGAAATGGCAAAGCCCGAATTTGAACCCAGGCCTTTCCAACCCAAATTCCTATGTTCTTTCCACTACAGCCACGCGAGGGAAGGTTGTCTGGAGCTGGGCCGGTCCACAGGAGGTATCGTATTAACTAGGTCATCGTGTTAACAGGAGCCAGTCTTTGGCTGGGAAGGTCCTGAGAGTCATGCTTGGTGGTGCCAGCCCAGAGAGCCTGACTCACATCCACACAAACCACATGAGCCCAAGAAAGAGGCAGGAATGCCCGTGACCCATCTGACATCCAAGGATGGGTACAGGAACCAGAATGTCAGCGTGGTCAACATGTTTTCTTCCTGTGCACAAGCTACACAGGAAATCAGAATCTGAAGTTTGCCTTAGTGAGTGTGGACTTCATTAATGCTAAGAGAATTCAAATGGAGCATCGAAAAAGTCCTTTACTTTGTGAAGCTTAAGGGCCTTTTCTCTACTATAGATTGACTTTTTTTTTTTTTTTTTTTGATGGAGTTTTGCTCTGTTAACCAGGCTGGAGTGCAGTGGCATGATCTCAGCTCACTGCAACCTCTGCCTCCCAGTTTCAAGCAATTCTCCTGCCTCAGCCTCCCAAATAGCTGGGATTACAGGCATCTGCCACCACGCCTGGCTAATTTTTGTATTTTTAGTAGAGACGGGGTTTCGCCATGTTGGCCAGGCTGGTCTTGAACTCCTGACCTCAGGTGATCCACCCTCTTCGGCCTCCCAAAGTGTTGGGATTACAGGCATGAGCTACAGCACCCAGGCTGTGGATTGACCTTTGACAGTGGCTCTGAGATACTCAAAGGCTGTTGAGCCACCATTTCCTCTTGCCTGGTTCCATGGACTGAATGTTTGTGTCCCTCCAAAATTCATATGTGGAAACCCGAATCCCCAGTGTGTCCGTATGTGGACACGGGCCCATTAGGCGATAATTAGATTTAGATGAGGTAATGAGAGTTCCATCAGCTTCCATGATGAGATAAGTGCATTTGTGAATAGAGGATTTGGCTGGGTGTGGTGGCTCATACCTATAATCCCAGCATTTTGGGAAGCTGAAGTGGAAGGATTGCTTGAGCCCAGGAGTTCAAAATCAGCCTTGGCAACATAGCAAGAGCCCATCTTTACAATAATAATGATTCATTAATTAATTAGAGGGTTCTTTCTCTCTCTCATTAAGTATGTCTATGGCTTCAGGGTAATGTCAAGTTAATTTGAGTCCTTTTCCTAGTTTTCATTGACTTCTCAGACCTAGAATTTATAAATTAGAGTCTGCCAGTGACTCAAACTATCTGAACTTCATTTTGCTCACACGTAAGTGAGGATAATAATGCTAATCTTATAAAATCCCTGCAAGGATCAAATGAAAGAATTTATAAATCACATTGATAGGATATGGCACCAAGTAGATGCTCATTCAAAATCTGTTCACTCCAAAAAAAAAAAATCAATTCTCCTCCCAGACCCTCCATGTCTTCCAATAATTAAGATGATAACATCAGAGAGAGAGCCCTCTCTTATTAATTTATTATTATTATTATTGTAGAGATGGGGTCTTGCTATGTTGACCAGGCTGGTCTTGAACTGTATTCTCCTTGTGAGAATACGGCAAGAAGGGGGCCATCTGCAAGCCAGGAAGAGAGCCCTCACCAAAACCTGACCATGCTAGTACCCTGATGTTAGACTGCAGCCTCCAGAACTGTGAGAAATAAACATTTATTGTTTAAGCCATACAGTCTGTTGTATTTGTTACAGCAACCCAAGCTAATATGACTGGCCAGTGCCAAAAACACACTGCCTGAATGTTATTCCTGCTTGCCCAATTTTAATGATGGCCCTAAATGTAATCTCCCCGTGAGCTTGTTAACGTCCTCATCTTGGGAACAGCTATCTTAATTTCTTTATTTTTTTATTTTTTTTAATTTTGTTTTGAGACGGAGTCTCACTCTATCGCCAGGCTGGAGTGCAGTGGCACAATCTTGGCTCACTGCAACCTCCGCCTCCCAGGTTCAAGCGATTCTCCTGCCTCAGCTTCCTGAGTAGCTGGGACTACAGGCACACAACACCATGCCCAGCTAATTCTTGTATTTTTAGTAGAGATGGGGCTGGCCAGGATGGTCTCGATCTCTTGACCTTGTGATCCACCTGCCTCAGCCTCCCAAAGTGCTGGGATTATAGGCATGAGCCACCGCGCCCGGCCAGCTATCGTACATTTCTACAGCGGGATGCAGTTTTGAGTTCCTTTGCCAGGTGTAGGTTCCATGAGATGGGGCTTAGAGTTGCGACTCCAGCCTCAAGCACAGCACCTTGGTGGGGCACGGCTGCCTCAGCAATATCTGGTGAACAAACAAACAAAACTTGGAGAAACTCAGGTGGTTTGATTGGAAAAAACATGTCAGTTCATTTTTCATGTAATCACTTAAGCGGATGCTTTCAGGGCTCAATTCCTTCCCCACAGTGTGTTAAAGTTCATAGCTTAACTCTCAGAAACAATCTCGTTTCCTTTATTTGCAATTCTTTGGAGACGCTGTACCCACCCCCAAAAATGCAGCTTTATGAACTGGCCTGCACGTCACCTTTTTCCCCTCTCCTGGCTACTGTCTCCATTTAGTTGGACTAATTAATAAGCAATAAAATGACCTTGTTATTTGGGAAGCTTTCTTTCCTCCCAAGTCTATCTGGGCAGGCTCAGGCCAGTTCACCATCAGGGGTCCTAATTAAAGTCTGAAAATACATTGTAAAGCAAAGCTGGAAATACAGAGCAGACATTACAGCAGCCCGTTAACAAGAAAATCAACGCAAATTAAGACACAGCCAGACAGAAACCAAAGCAACTTGCCATTGCATAAATTATGTGTATTAGAATCAGGGAACGCTAGCACTGGAAAGGCTGCCACAAAAGCCCCAGAGAGACATAACGTCGCAAAGTTAAGCGTGTCCAGCCTTCATTTACAAGGAATTTAAAATAGATGATGAGGCGTTCTGTGGCAACTCTCTACATTGCTATGTGACTGGAATAAAAACTGTCCTTGCTCCATTCATAATGTAAAGGCGTGGACGTGAAAATAGGTTTTTATAATCTTTTGCTGTGGCCTTTGTGTGTAGAGGGACAGGGTTGGGAGATGGGAACTGGAAAGTAGCTGAAGTAAAACTTAAGAGAACCAGCTCAGCCCAGCCTCCACATTGCCTTCTGTTAAATGGGAATACAGCTGACTTATTCCTCAGAAGGTTGTCAAGTGAGATCACTGAGATCATGGATAGGCACGCCCTTTGTAAGCTACAAGCAAATGTGGCAGCAAATAGTGAACTTGGTGCCTTTCGTCTACTCATTCATTCATTCATCCATTTATGCTCTTATTCTTTTTCTTTCTCCCTTTTTTGAGATGGGGTCTTGCTATGTTGTCCAGGCTGGAGTGTAGTGACTATTTACAGGAGCAAGGATAGTGCACTGCAGCCTCAAATTCCCAGGCTCAAGTGATCCTCCTGGGTGGCCTCCTAAGTAGCCACCACACGTCACCACATCCAGCCTCTTGTTCTTTTCCAGAAAGGATTCCTGGCAGCTGAGCTTGGTTATGGTCCTTGGCAAATTTATCCTTTCCTTTTCACAGTCTCATATATATATATATATATATGCACATTCACATTCAAGGAAGCACACACACAAGGTAAATGACAATGCGACATACACATAGGCATCTATAAGCCTCCTGAATCTGACATCTCTCTCCATTGCCACAATTCTGAGTCAAGCCATCCTGGAGATCCCTGCAACGTGACCCCTGCCCTTCCAGCTACCTGTGTGGGCCATCCTGGTAAGCGGGAACATCCCATCTCAAATGTAGATGGATGACTTCAGTCGTTCAGGATCCCCAAAGCTTGCAGGTCATGTCCAATCCTGTAAACATGTACACGACACGCTGTACCAGATGCCCAGTCCCTCCATCCAGTCTCACGCTCCCAGCCCTGCCATACTCAACTACTAGAATGCAACACCCCCTGGAGAGTGAGGGCTTTTGGTTGTCTGGATCACAGCTGTGTTCCCAGCACCTGGGACAGTGCCCCGAGGGAGGCCCTAGGAATCAGGTCTGGGTCTTTGCTCTTGCCTTCCCTTCTGCCTGCAACACTCTCCTCTCCCTTCATTTTAAGTCTCAGCATTCAAGTCTTAACAGACAATCTTGATTGATGACCTCTTGACTTTGTTCTAGAGAAATGACTTTTCCTGTAGCCCCATGGCACTATCTTTTTTTTTTTTTTTTTTTTTGGGACGGAGTCTTGCTCTGTCACCTAGGCCAGAGTGCAGTGGCACGATCTCGGCTCACTGCAACCTCCAACTCCAGGTTCTAAGCGATTCTCCTGTCTCAGCCTCCCGAGTAGCTGGGACTACAGGTGCACGCCACCACACCCAGCTAATTTCTTTTGTATTTTAGTAGAGATGGGGTTTCACCGTGTTGCCCAGGCTGGTCTCGAACTCCTGGGCTCAGGTAATCTGCCCCCCTCGGCCTCCCAAAGTGTTAGGATTATAGGCGTCAGCCACTGCACCCGGCCATGGCACTATCTTTAACAGGATTCCTCACTGCCAGCTTTATCATCTAAAAGGTGAGAAGCCCAGCAAGGGGTCTTTCTCTTTCTTGACTGAGACCAATCTGTAAGTGATATGCTAGTTCTGTCCCCTAAGCTATCAATTCAGATACATCCATCTCAGGTTATAAAAGCAAAAGGAGTAGGAGATATGGCAGGAGTCTCCACTCTCACAGCACACTACCCTCCTGCATTCTAAAAGCTGGTTTTCTTGTCTTTATTTGCCATCAGGCCATCGGTCTCTTAAGGGCAGAGCTGGCTAGGGTCTCCCAGCATTTGTCTCACGTCCTCCTCTTCGTAGAGATTCACTGCTGAATGACTGTGTTTGGGAGGCTTAAAAGAGGAACTATTAATAGCAATTGGACAGGCTACTTTGAACTTGCAGTTGGTTAAGCAGGCAGGCACCAAGGCCCCACTGGTTAATATTTCAGTTCCTTTTCTTTTCTCTAAGATTGGCTACCATCTAGGTCATTGTGTTCCTGCCTGTCCCCATCTATTAAACAGAGCCATGAGGTAAAAACCTGAAGTCCCTTTTGTTCAGCACTTACCTGGCCCCAGTTGAAAGGTGGGCACGACATGATTTTGATGTCTATTTGACCTATTTACCCAAGTGCAAAAACATAAAGTCGCCTGTCCCACCATACCAAGAGCTTACAAAGAGAAGTCAGGATGGGACCTCCCAAAGCTGGCATCCCAGGGATAATGGTGAAGTTCAGAGGACAAGAGGATTTCTCTCCAGTGAGGGTCCTCCCAACCCCGAATCTGAGTTACTGTCAGGGGTAGGAATACAGCTGAAAAGGAATTACATGAAAGAGGAAGCGTCCTTCTCTCCCTAATATTGGTCTTGTTTAGAATGTCCTTTCTGCCCTCGTCCCCATACTGTCCACCAGACATCAAGACCTCATCACAATCCCCTGCAGTGTGACTGCTGACCTGGTTCGCATCTTCCATTAGGTTACTGCCAAATCCCCAAGGCAGCAGGGTGGCTGAGAAAAAGAGGTCTGAGAGGTAACAGGGTGCATGAACTCTTGCAAAAAGCCAATTCTGAGAACAACAATCAAGCCAAGTATTCAACTAAATTGACAGCTCAATTCATTGCTCACTGAGGCCCGTTTTAGAAACAGCCTCAAGTCCCTGGGAGCCCCTGCCCTTCCTGTGGCAAATATTGATCTTTGATTCCTAGCTAAGCCACTGCCTGTAACTCCTAGCAGCAGCAGCATTGACTTGACTCAAAATTAAACCAGGGGTACAGAAGGGGGAAAGCAGAGAAGAAATGAGATCAAGGTGCAAAGTTAACATATTGCAAATCAACATACATAAGTAAACATGATTACAGTGTGCTGTCACCTGCACCTCTGAGTCAGCCTGGCAGACAGCTCAAGTAAATGGGAAGTATCTGTGCTTCGCTGCCTGTGATCACCTCTCTCTCACGATCACTGGGCATTCTCCTTCTCTCTCCCAAGAGACCTGTGAGTCATTACTGCCCAGGAGCTCAAATCCCCATTCAGAAATCCTAGGCCATTGCCTGAATCCAGCCACCCAGCCAGGAGTCATGCAAGGCACTTCCCAGCCTGAGAATTTTCAAGAAATAATGTCACTTGTTCATCACAGGTGAAACCAGCACTGGCTTTCCCTGGGTCTGAGATGTGCTGCCAGCAAGAACCAAACTAGTGTTGTATCATCAGCGTTATTCACTGAACTCTCAGAGTTATCTTAAATAATTTCAGACTGCATGAAGAGCTGGAAATGATGCCAACAGAATGCGTTTGTCCTCTTCTCTTTTTTAAACCATGAGCAACTCATCCCTCTGTCCCCTGTTGTAATGCAAGTTGCTTTCCATCTCCTGTTTTACTTAATTT
Organism: Hylobates moloch; assembly: GCF_009828535.3. Classification (NCBI taxonomy): domain Eukaryota; kingdom Metazoa; phylum Chordata; class Mammalia; order Primates; family Hylobatidae; genus Hylobates; species Hylobates moloch. The sequence continues at coordinate 12,821,208 of NW_026652290.1, read as the reverse complement.
TTTTTTTTTCCCAAGACAGAGTCTCGCTCTTGTCGCCCAGGCTGGAGTGCAGTGGCATGATCTCAGCTCACTGCAACCTCCACTTCCCGGGTTCAAGAGATTCTCCTGCCTCAGCCTCCCAAGTAGCTGGGATTACAGGCAGCCACCACCACGCCCGGCTAATTTTTGTATTTTTAGTAGAGACGGGGTTTCATCACATTGGCCAGGCTGGTCTTGAACTCCTGACCTCAGGTGATCCACCAGCCTTGGCCTCCCAAAGTGCTGGGATTACAGGCATGAGCCGCTGCGCCTGACCAGTTGCTTAAAATTTTTAAGTTTTAGTTGATTACTAAGTCCCTGACATTTTCACTTAAATTTCATTTCAATTATCTTCTGGCTATCTTATCATTTTCAAACTGATAAGTGTTCAACATCACAGCCCAGCTCAGATCTGCAAAGGACATTGGCAAAATGATACCCCACAAGGTCAAGGGCAAAATAGGTTGGCTGCTTAACCTACTGACACGTGCAAGGGGACTTGGGGCCTTGCGGTGCATACATGAGCAATCTCTCAACACTGGGGAGCCTCAAACGACAATGCCCTCTGATAAAGAGATGTTTGCTGATTTGCAGTAGCTTTGGGTTTTTCACATACAAAAAAAAAAAAAAAAGTTCATCATTATTTTTCATGTAGCCAATCTTTAAGCTGGCAAACCCACAAACTAGATAACCTACCCCCACATGGCAGAGAGCTGATTATAACAGTAAAAATGCTTCGTCTCTCTCGGCCTCAGTTTCTTCCGAAGGGGATATGGTGACATGAATGCTCTTTGACCTGGGCTACTGTAAATGGGCTTAAGGCTGTGGGATTTTAGGCCATAATCCCTATTTTATCTCCATGTAAATGGAGTTTAGAAGTCTGAAAAGGGATACCAAAATATGAAGGCACTGAAAGATTCTGCTTTTCTTCCCCCAGATTCCTTTCTTCCTTTAACAAACAATGACATCATAATTGTGGTATGGATGGTGCCCTTTCTATGCAAAAACGGGCAAATCACATTTCCTGTAGCCAGGTTAAAAACAAACAAAAAACGAATAGTGTGAGCTGGCCACAAACTAAAAGGGAAATGCTACCGAGACCTTTAGGTGTTGACTTGGGGATTTGGTCTAGGAATGAGAAGAAACAAGCAGATTCTAAGAAGACAGATGAGTCCTACAGCTCAACCTGGGGAAGGGTGAGAGTATGGGAATAGACAGAGCAAGGTGCTTTTGGAACAGAAGCTGAGAAAACAGGCCTCACCCTCCAGCCAGAGGAGGGAATTGTGACGAACAGGGGAGCAGGGCCAGTGTCATAGGGAATCATAAGAGCTAGCACCCATCAAGCACCAATACATGCCGGGGACCCTTTTGCTGCCTTATATGACCTAACTTATTTTCTCCTCACCATAGCCCCATGATGTAAGTGCCATTATTTTCCCATTGCAAAGATGAGCATACTAAGGTCCAGCAAAGTTTAATAACTAGCCCAGTGTCCCAGAGCTAGCAAGTAACAGAGCCAGGCAGTCTAGTTCCAGCTCTCATGCTCGGGTTAACCCGTGTGTGCACACCTAGAAGTTTAGATCCAGGAGTCCAAGTACGTGAACAATTATTGTTTGAGCACCTACCATGTGCCAGGCATTGGTTTAGCCACTGAAGACATAAATAAGACAGATAAGGAGGCTCCTGTAAGGAGGTGATATTCCAGTGGGAGAGACAGGCGACAAAGAAGTAAACAAAGATCATTTCAACAGGGATACAGGTCATGGAAACAGAACAAGAGAATGGGTAGGAGACGTGCATGCGCAAGGAAGGCAATGTTGGAGAGAACGGTCAGGAAAGGCCTCTCCGAGGACATGGTATTTGAGTGGAGGCCAGAAGGATGAGAAGGGATCGGCCGCTTGAAGCCTGAGGAGAGAGCTTGCCAATAAGAGGCAACAGCCAGTGCAAAGGCCCTGAGGCAGGGAAAAGCATATGTTCAAAGAACAGAAACACGTGCAATGTGAGGAACATGAGGAGAGGGTTGGAGATGAAGCTGGAGTAGGCGGGATAAGATTGCAGGTACCTGAAACTGCAGCCATCACACATCCCTGGCTGGGTGAGCCTCCTGAACGATGGTTGCATCAACCATTTTGATGACTGACATCTAAATCCCATTTCTGGCTGGGTGCCACCCACGCACTTTGTAATCCCAGCACTTTGGGAGGCCGAAGCAGGTGGATCACCTGAGGTCGAATTCAAGACCAGCCTGGCCAACATGGTGAAATGCTGTCTCTACTAAAAATACAAAAATTAGCCAGGTATGGTGGCGCACGCTTGTAGTCCCAGCTACTCGGGAGGCTAAGGCAGGAGAACCACTTGAACCCAGGAGGCAGAGGTTGCAGTGAGCCAAGATCGTGCCACTGCACTTCAGCCTAGGCAACAGAACAAGACTTCATCTCAAAATAAATAAATAAAATACAATCCCATTTCTCAGGTTGCCTCTTATGCTTGGACAGCACAAAAATCCTTCATTAGCGTCAAAGGGAGAAAAAAATGATAAGATTCCAATCTCCTTTTTTTTTTTTTTTTTTTTTGAGACAGGGTTTCACTCTGTCACCCAGGCTGGAGTGCAGTGACGCGATCACAGCTCACTGTGGCCTCAACCTTCTGGGCTCAAGCGATCATCCTGACTCAGCCTCTGGAGTAGGTAGGATGACACCCAGCTAATTTATTGATTTTTTTGTAGAGATGAAGTCTTGCTGTGTTGCCCAGGCTGCTCTCGAACTCCTGAGCTCAAGCAATCCTTACGCCTCAATCTCCCAAAGTACTGGAATTACAGATGTGAACCACCACGCCTGGCCTCCTCCTCTTTGACAGCCATATGGCAAAGCTGGCCAAATCTTGATGGATTCTCTTTGCTGATTTCCCAATTCTGCCCAGCCCTGAAAGAATAAGACTCTAGAATGAGGAAATCTGAGTTTGAATATTGGCTTGGCCACTCACCAACTCTGGGCGTGTTACTTAACCTCAATTTCCTCATCTGAGATACAAGAGAAAAGTAGGGTGGTACCAAGAATTAGCCAGGGTAATGCCTAGAGCCTGGCACCTGGCAAGAGCTTGGTAAGGGTTAGTGATTGTTGCAGCTGTTGTGTTGATTCAAATAAAGGCGTTGGCCCCAATGCACAGCCAGCATAGGGATTAACAGGAATTTGTCACTGGAACTCCACCTCATCCTTCCAAGTTTTGTCACTGGACCTTTTATCATGCAGATTAGCCAATTCACACTGACATTACATTTGGACATTTCTAGTAACAATAACAAAAATAACCATAGCTAACATAGAACCCTATCTATTGTATGCTAGGCTCTATGCTAACTGATTACAGATTACTTAATTTTTTGTTTTTATTTTTTTTATGAGACACTCTGTTGCCCAGGCTGGAGTACAATGGCATGATCATAGTTCACTGCAGCCTCGAACTCCTGGCATTAAGGGATCTGCGTGCTTCAGCCTCTGGAGTAGCTGGAACCACAGACGTGCAACACCACGCCTGGTTTACGGATTACTTAATTTTTTGTTTTTTGAGATGGAGTCTTGCTCTGTTGCCCAGGCTGGAGTACAATTGCGTAATCTCGGCTCACTACAACCTCCGCCTCCAGGGTTCAAGTGATTCTCCTGCCTCAGCCTCCCAAGTAGCTGGGATTGCAGGCATGCGCCACCACGCCTGGCTACTTTTGTATTTTTAGTAGAGATGGGGTTTCCCCTTGTTGGTCAGGCTGGTCTCAAACTCCTGACCTCAGGTGATCCACCCGCCTCGGCCTCCCAAAGTGCTGGGATTACAGGCGTGAGCCACTGTGCCCAGCCCGGATTACTTAATTTAACCCTCACAACATCCTGTGAGGTAGAGGTGCTATCATTGTCCCCACTTACAGAAGAGGAAAGCAAAACTCCAAGGGATGATGCAGCTTGCCTGGGGTCACAAATAGGAAGTGGCAGAGCTGGGATGTGAGCTCAAACTGTCTGGCTCCTGCCCTCTTAAGCATGACATTTAGTCTTCAATGCGACAGATACTGACTGACCACCTACTACATTACAGACTGCGTTAGGAGCGGAGGAAAAAGAGATATGTAGGCCAGGCACAGTGGCTCATGCTTGTAATCCCAGCACTTTGGGAGGCCAAGGCAGGTGGATCACTTGAGGTCAGGAGTTCAAGACCAGCCTGGCCAACATGGCGAAACTCCGTCTCTACTAAAAATACAAAAATCAGCCGGGCATGGTGGCAGGTGCCTGTAATTCCAGCTACTCGGGAGGCTGAGGCAGGAGAATCACTTGAACCCAGAGGCAGAGGTTGCAGTGAGCCAAGATTGCACCACTGCACTCCAGCCTGGGCAACAGAGTGAAACTGTCTCAAAAAAAAAAAAAAAGAGACAGAGAGAGAGAGAATGAGATATGTAATACGGCTAATTGCACCAGACTGAATAGTGTTCCTGTCAATTTCATATCAATCTAGAACCTGTGACGTGACCTTATTTGGAAATAGAGTCTTTGCAGATGTCATCAAGTTAAGATGAGGTCATACTGGAGTAGGGTGGGCCTTCAATCCAATGACTGGTATTTTTATTAGAGGAGGGGAGTCTGCACACTGGCATGGACGAACACCTTGTAACAACCGAGGCGGAGATCGGAGTCTAAAAGCTCAGAATGCGAAGAATTCCAGCAGGCACCAGAATCCAGGAGGGAGGCAAGGAATGGATTCTCTGTCAGAGCCTTTAGTCGTAACCTTGATTTTGGACTTCTGGCTCTCTGAACTGTGAAAGGACAAAGTAATGTTTTTTTGTTTTTGTTTTTGTTTTTTTTGAGATGGAGTCTCGCTCTGTCACCCAGGCTGGAGTGTAGTGGCGCAATCTCGGCTCACTGCAATCTCCGCCTCCCGGGTTCACGCCATTTTCCTGCCTCAGCCTCCTGAGTAGCTGGGACTACAAGCACCTGCCACCATGCCCGGCTAATTTTTTGTATTTTTAGTAGTGACAGGTTTCACCATGTTAGTCAGGATGGTCTCAATCTCCTGACCTCGTGATCCACCCGCCTCGGCCTCCCAAAGTGCTGGGATTACAGGTGTAAGCCACTGCGCCCGGCCAGGACAAAGTAACGTTTTAAGCTGTCCAGTTTGGAGTAATTTGTTCCAGCAGTCCTAGAAAATTCACGCACGAATAAAAAGGAGCCAATAGAACCGGGCATGGTGGCTTGAGCGTGCAGTCCCAGCTAGTAACTCCAGACCCTGTTGGGCAATAACAGTTTGTGTCTGAAAGTCATGGTTCCCCACTGGCCATGAGTAGGCAGTGGGAGAAACCAGCGATGAATCAGTTCATGGCCTCACAGGAAGCCCGGCTTTCCTGTCAACAAAGAAGAATGAAAAGCCGTGGACCTCAGGCCAGAGGGCTATCCACCTGGCCACTGTCACAAGGCTCAGATGGAAAGAAACACTTTCATAAGGGGGTGGGGAGAAGGAGAGCCCAACGAACCACATTTGGCATCTGACCCCTGAGTCGCCCTTTCTGCTCAAGATGAGTGTGACAGTAGAGACAGCACACGAGAAAAAAAAAATGTGTAGGCCTCGCAAATCTCAGCTTAAATAATGGGACTAATATTTCCCCACTAACCCGCTAGACACTGAAAGCAGAAGTTCCTAAGCATTTGGCAACCCAGGCCCTTTTAAGAATCTGGTAAATGCTCATGAGTGGATGAACTCATGAAAAATATTCCTACATGCAAAATTTGGGGTGACATTCCAGGGCATCTTGAGCTCCTAGAGCCCATTTATTGATGAACAAATATTTATTAATTGTCCACTACATACCAGGCACTGTGCTACATGCTAGGAATATAAGCAGGAAAGAATAGATGAGGCATTTTTCTTCCTGAAGTCCAGAGCTAGGAGGGAGGTGTGTAAGTTTTCTGTGGCTGCCGTAACAAATTACCACAAGCTGTGTGGCTTAAAACAACAGTACAGGCCAGGCGTGGTGACTCAGATCCGTAATCGCAGCAGTTTGGGAGGCCGAGGCGAGTGGATCACTTGAGGTCAGGGGTTCGAGACTAGCCTGGCCAACATGGTGAAACCCCATCTCTACAAAAATACAAAAATTAGCCAGGCATGGCGGCAGATGCCTGTAATGCCAGCTACTCGGGGGGCTGAGGCTGGAGAATCGCTTGAACCTGGGAGGTGGAGGTTGCAGTGAGCCAAGATTGCACTACTGCACTCCAACCTGGGTGACAGAGCAAGACTCCGTCTAAAAAAAAAAAAAAAAATACAGTACAGGAGGCTAAAAGTCTGAAATTAAGATGTCGGCCGGACTGGTACCTTCTGGAGGCTCTGAGGGAGAATCTGGTCCATGCCTCTCTCCTGGTTCCGGTGGTTGCCAGCGGTCCTTGGTGTTCCTGGCTTGTAGAGGCATGGCTCCAATCTCTGCCTCCATCTTCACGTCACCGTCTCTCTCTGTGTGTCTCTGTGTCTTCTCCTGTTCTTATAAGGAAACGTCACTGGATTTAGGACCCACCCTAAATCGATTCTGAAATTATCGAGAGCCTTAACCAGTAACATTTGCAAAGACCCTATTTCCAAATAAGGTCACATTCTGAGGTTCTGGATGGACATGAATTTAGGGAGGATGCTATTCAACCCAACGTAGTGGTCAGATGATTGAACAGCCACCACGGAAAGCATCAAGGACCATCACAGAACACCCAAGGCATCCACGAAAGCTTTCCTGAGGCCCTCATGTACAACCGAGACCTAAGTAGTAAGTAGAAACTAATTAAACAGAGGAAGTGGAGAGTGCACCAGGATGAACCCATCACACAGATGATGGGAGGGCTCACCCAAAGAACACTGCAAGAGAGAAGAGCGGAGAAGAAACCAGTTTGGGGTTGTGTTGGTTTTGTTTGTTTTGAGACAGAGTCTCGCTCTGTTGCCCAGGCTGGAGTGCAGCAATGCAATCTCAGCTCACTGCAACCTCCACCTCCCAGGTTCAAGCGATTCTCCCGTGCGCTACCACATCTGGTTAATTTTTGTATTTTCAGTAGAGATGGGGTTTCACCATGTTGGCCAGACTGGTCCTGAACTCCTGTCCTCAAGTGATGTGCCCACCTTGGCCTCCCAAAGTGCTGCGATTACAGGCGTGAGCCACCGCACCCAGCCAAACACCAGTTTGTTAGCTGTGGTATGGGGATTGGGTTTTATCCTTAGGGCTAAAAAATGTCTTTGAAGGACTGGAAGCAGAAGAGTGTTTCTACAAAGTTCACCTTGATGGAGGTGAGGAAGAACTGGAGTGGGTGAGACCAGATGCAGAAACCGCCACCCACCAAGGGCGTGTATCTCAGGAAAAGCATCAAGCTCTAGGATGCAAGTGGCCAAAACTCTGTGGAGATGCCCTATGCGTCATCCTAAGCAGTGAGCTGAAATGACTCCCCTCCGAATCACATGGAGGAGTTTCGCCCAGTGCAGACAGGATCCGAGCTGGACAATCAGACCAACGTTAGCCCAAGAAGAAAATCCTGAAGTCTGAAAGCTCTAACGCTGGTTCTCCATCTAAGTAGGAAAAGGAGCTGGGCGTTCTAACAAAAATCTGCAATAGCTGTTTTCTAAACACTTTGACTCATCAGATGCATAGGCTCCTCTTTTGTGGTCCCTTAGAGTTCAGTATGCCTTAATCGTAAGCCGTGCCTTTCATAAATAAGTGACTCATGTCTCTCACACCTCACAGACTCTCTTTTGCTCTTCAAAGGCCATCTCCTCCCTTGAAACCCCAGGTTGGGTTCCACACCCTCGCCTCTGTTCTCCAAAAACTCTGGATGTTGGGGCTGGGTGCAGTGGCTCACAATTGTAATCCCAGCATTTTGGGAGGCCGAGGTGGGCGGATCACCTGAGGTTGGGAGTTTGAGACCAGACTAACCAACATGGAGAAACCCCATCTCTGGGGTTTCTCCCCAGGTGGCACGCACCTGTAATCCCAGCTACTTGGGAGGCTGAGGCAGGAGAATTGCTTGAACCCGGGAGATGGAGGTTGCGGTGAGCCAAGATCATGCCACTGCACTCCAGCCTGGGCAAAAAGAGCGAAACTCTGTCTCAAAAAAACAAACAAACAAACAAAAACCTCTGGATGTGGGCTCAGAAGCTATTTGCTTATAATTCTTATTTCCCTTTCTTTATTTACTTTTTTTTTTTTTTTTTGAGACAGAGTCTCGCTCTTATTGCCCAGGATGGAGTCAGTGGTGCGATCTCAGCTCACTGCAACCTCCGCCTCCCAAGTTCAAGTGATTCTTCTGCCTCAGCCTCCCGAGTAGCTGGGGTCACAGGTGCCTGCCACCGCGCCTGGCTAATTTTTGTATTTTTAGTAGAGAGAGGGTTTCGGCATGTTGGCTAGGCTAGTCTCAAACTCTTGACCTCAGGTGATCCACCTGCCTCAGCCTCCCAAAGTGCTACAGGCGTGAGCCACCGCGCCCAGCCTATTTACTTATTTTTTAAGAGACAGAGTCTTGCTCTGTGACCCACACTGGAGTGCAGTGGCACAATCATAGCTCACTGCAACCTTGAACTCCTGGGCTCCAGTGATCCTCCCACTTCAGCCTCCCGAGTAGCTGGGACCACAGGAGTGTGCCATCACCGCTGGCTAATTTGCTTTTATTTTTTTGTAGAAGTGGGATCTTGCCAGGTTGCCCAAGCTGGTCCCAAAATCATGGGCTCAGGTGAACCTCCCGCCTGAGTCTCCCAAAGCATTGGGATTACAGCCATAAGCCATTGCACCCAGCCCCTTACTTTCCTTTTAACCTGTCTCCTCCACCAGACAATGAATAACTTGAGAACAAAAATGTTTTATCTTGTTCACCTCTGTATTCCTAGCTCCTAACACATAATGAATGTTACTAGATGGATGGATGCGTGCTAGATGGCTGGATTTCTTCACGATGCTATGCTGGGTTCAAACCAAATTAATTAATAAGTTAATTAAATCAGCATGGGTCCACCAATGACTCTTTAAGTGCTTTGCACGGCCCCTTCCCCTCTCAAGAACGGGAGTAAGACATCCAAAGACAGGCTGGCCTGGCATCTCAAGACTCACCTCATTCCCTCCGAAGCCATCTTATCAAGGTTGGCAGTGTCCTTTGTTTCTGCCCAGTTTGCTCCCAGGTCACCCCATCCCATGTCATCAGCCAAAATAATCACAAAGTTTGGCTTCTGGCCTCTGGTTTTCCCACTGATGCAAAAATCCACGAGAGGATAAAGAAATCCTGAGAAACTCACTCCCGCCAACAAAACCTTTAGAAAAAGCCAGCCCATGGTGGTTAAGGCAGGATTCTGATTGTCTGGAGTGATGGCAGCCACCACTAGAGACTTTTCTGAGAGCTTCCTTTCTGCTCACTTTCAAAGCAGGAAGTCTCTAGGGAGCAGGGGTGGAGTCTGCAAGAAGATGCTGGTGACAGCGGTGATGGCAGTGATAACGGCTAGAGGAATGTTGGGGGCTATAGAAATGAGGCCCCCATCTGGAATCCTAATTCAAAAGAATCAGGAAATTTGCAATCCCTAATTTGGCTTGATCTTCTATAGTCAGTGTTTCCTCACCGCAGCTCAGTAAAATGACTGGTCGTGTTCAATAATTAGACATCAATGTCAACAACTGCTCTTTGGCCACTAAGAAAATGACCCGTCTGTATTCAGGGCCTCAGAGCCACAGCACAGGCCTTACATCTGTTTGGCTGTTTGGGACTCCATCTGGTGACTACAGGATGAGTTCTTGCATCTGCAGAACACCTGGATGTTCTAGAAGCCGCAGTCAGCCCCAAATAAGTGAGTTCCAGATGGTTGAGGGCTTCATGTTTCTGTAAGGTTTCCTGAAAGAACAAAAATTGACAAGAAAACAGAGTTAAAACTGCCAGTGCAGCTGTGTTTTACTCAGTAGCTTAGGAAATAATCACTTTTCCATGCCAACAGATGTTTTTATTCAAATATTTAACTGGTTCATCAGTTTCTCCACCTGAAAAATAGTGATGATAATAATATTCGCAATGGACCTATAGTGACAGGGTTGGAAGTAACATTAGAGATGATCTCTGCCAACCCACTCACTGTATAGATGAGGATATTGAGGCCCAGTGTTATGGGTGGGACCAGAACCAGCCCCCAATGCTGCTAAATCCCACTGTGCCACTGAGAATTCCAGAAGGAGAGGTGAGACCCTTATTACCAAGACATGGTTATTTGTAACAGTCATGCTATAACCTAATGTTTCTACATTAAAAAAAAAAATTTTGGAGATAGGGTCTTGCTACGTTGCCTAGGCCAGTCTTGAACTCCTGGCTCAAGTGATCCTCTTGCCTCAACCTTCCACATAGCTGGGATTACAGGCATGTGCCACTATGCCCAGCTAAAATTCTATTTTTTTGAGGCTGAGTCTCACTCTATCACCCAGGCTGGAGTGCAATGGCACAATCACGGCTCACTGAAACCTCCGCCTCCCAGGTTCAAGAAATTCTCGCTGGGAGTGGTGGTTCACACCTGTAATCCCAGCACTTTGTGAGGCCGAGGCGGGCGGATCACCTGAGGTTGGGAGTTTGAGACCAGCCTGACCAACGTGGAGAAACCCCAGCTCCACTAAAAATACAAAATGAGCCGGGCATGGTGGCGAATGCCTGTAATCCCAGCTACTCAGGAGGCCGAGGCAAGAGAATCGCTTGAACCCAGGAGGCGGAGATTGTGGTGAGCCGAGATCACACCACTGTACTCCAGCCTGGGCAACAAGAACAAAACTCCATCTCAAAAAAAAAAGCAAAAAAAAAAAAGAAAAAAGAAATTCTCATGCCTCAGCCTCCTAGTAGCTGGGATTACAGGTGCCCACCAACACACCCCAGCTAATTTTTGTATTTTTGGTAGAAACAGGGTTTCACCATGTTGGCCAGGCTGGTCTCGAACTCCTGACCTCTCAAGTGATCTGCCCGCCTTGGCCTCCTTAAGTGCTGGGATTACAGGCGTGAGCCACCACACCGAGGCCCAGCCAAAATTCTTGACAGAAGTTAATCTGGGGAAAAAGGAAATGGTTTTAAAAAGTTAATAATAGAATCTAGGTAGAGGATATATGGGTGCTTACTATAGAACTCTTTTAATTTTGCTGTATGTTTGTAATTTTCATAATAAAATGTTAGAAAAATTTTCAAAAAAATTTTTTCATGGAAATGTGTCCCTTTGCATCCTAGCCACGTAATTTTAATAAGAAAATCTAAAGACATGTTCAACCAGTGGTGCATCTTACATGTGAAGGTACATATGAATCCGCTGTGGATTTTCTGTTGATTAAACCGCAGATTCAGTAGGTAAGGCTGGGCCTGGGATCTGTATTTCCTTTTTTTTTTTTTTTTTTTTTTTTTTTTTGAGATGGAGTCTCACTCTGTCCCCCAGGTTGGAGAGCAGTGGCACGATCTTGGCTCACTGCAAGCTCCGCCTCCCGGGTTCACGCCATTCTCCTGCCTCAGCCTCCCGAGTAGCTGGGACTACAGGCGCCCACCACCACACCCGGCTAATTTTTTGTATTTTTAGTAGAGACGGGGTTTCACCATGTTAGCCAGGATGGTCTCGATCTCCTGACCTTGTGATCCGCCTGCCTTGGCCTCCCAAAGGGCTGGGATTACAGGCGTGAGCCACCACACTCGGCCGGGATCTGTATTTCTAACAAGCCCATGTGAGGCCTGTACTGCTCATCTTTGGATCACACTTTAAGCAGCAAAGGTGCTGGAAAACAAAAACATCATGAGTCTAATGCAAGAAGAAAAAGGAAACTGCTTAATCTAACTGATGACTCAACTTCAGCGGACAAACAAAGGCGACAAATCAGATTGAGTTTTGAAAGACAGGAATTGAAGGCTATACTTTAAGCTGCAGGCTGCAAATGGAGCCAAGGATAAAACTAGATTAGCTCTAATTCACTTAAAAGCCCTAAATTTGCAAGTTTATTTTATTTATGTATTTATTTATTTTTAAAGAGACAGATACCAGCTCACCGTAGTCTCAAACTCCTGGGTTCAAACGATCCTCCTGCCTCAGCCTCCCGGGTAGCTAGAACTACAAGTGTATGCCACCACGCCCAGCTAATTTTTTTATTTTTTGTACAAATTGGATCTCACTATATTGCCCAGGCCACTCTGGAACTCCTGGGCTCAAGTGATCCTCCCACCTCAACCTCTCAAAGTGCTGGGATTACATGCGTGAGCCACCATACCCAGCCAATTTGCAAGTTTAATAAGGAGGAACAGAGTTGAAATTGTGGACCAAATAAAAATTTCAGTTGGCTGGGCATGGTGGCTCATTCCTGTAATCCCAATACTTTGGGAGGCCAAGGCAGAAGGATTACTTGAGGCCAGGGGTTCAAGATCAGCCTGGCCAACAGAGCGAGACCTTATCTCTATTTTTTAATCTAAAATTAATGACAACAACAACAAAGCTTCAGTTGAATATCCAATGTATGGAGCAGATTAAAGGAGAACCACTGTGTAAAAAAGATAGGCCTGGGATTATGACAGATACTTTTTCCAGTTGTACATCCTTGCCAGCCAACCCAATTGATCAATCCACATGGACGGGGGTGGTTAGAGGTATGTAAATTTTGGAAGACCGGGATAAAAACCAAAAGAATGGGCAAATACGTACTTAATCAAACTAAAAGGAAATCCAAGTAAACAGTCATGTCATCTGGAGGCCAATGAATCAATTGTTCAGAAATGCAAATTCTTCTGTTTCCCAAAAGGAGATGTATTATCTCAAACTCAATTAGACTCAACTGGTATTTGTTGATCTTGAGACTCCAAAGACATCTCCCTTTTCAGGAGAAAGAGCCTCAGCACAAGGAGGGTGGTTAACAAACGCCTGTGGACCTGCTGCTTGATTCCGAGATCATTCTACTGGCTTCTGACCATGTGCAACAGACACAGGAGACTTTTTCTCTTAAAGCTTCTTAGCTTGGAACACTAGAGCGGCCTCATGCCTGGTCAATAATCCATTTCAGAATGGATCCAATGTATAAGACTTCAGGGAAAAAAAATTCAGTTAAGAAAGAAGCTAAAATTAAGGTGGGAATATAAATAAACAGATTGTGTTTCTTCAGTGTTCCATGATGAAACATTCCATTGAGGATTTTCAAAGGGAATCATTACTTAAAATGTTCGTAGAATGGAAATAAGTGAATCTAGCCAGCACACCATTGCATTACTCTTCATACCCACACCTCCAGGGAGACATTTAATCCTTTCCCCATTTTTGTTAACTAAATGGAAAAGGCAGACCAGACACTCAAAGAATGGATGCCCAGGTACAGACTTTGATCAAGATCTAAGCTCAAACGTTGAGCTCAAGTGCTATAAAGAAAATGGGGCTGGGCGCGGTGGCTCATGCCTGTAATCCCAGCACTTTGGGAGGCCGAGGCAGGCGGATCACCTGAGGTCAGGAGTTCAAGACCAGCCTGGCCAACATGGTGAAGCCCCATCCATACTAAAAATACAAAAAATTAGCCAGGCATAGTGGCATGCACCTGTAGTCCCAGCTACTCGGGAGGCTGAGGCAGGAGAATCGCTTGAACCTGGGAGGCGGGGGTTGCAGTGAGCTGAGATTGTGCCACTGTACTCCAGTCTGGGCGACAGAGTGAGACTCCATCTCAAAACAAAACAAAACAAAACAGAAATATAAGAAAAATGGTTCCATAGCCAGACTCAGTGGCTCATGCCTGTAATCCCAGCACTTTGGGAGGCAAGATGGGAGGACTGCTTGAGCCTGAGAGTCGGAGACCAGCCTGGGCAAGATGGCAAGACCCGATCTCTACAAAAAAATTAAAAAATTAGCCAGGCATGGTGGTGTATAGCTACAATTCCGGATACTCAGGAAACTGAGGCGGAAGGACCACTGGAGCCCAGGAGTTCACAGCTGTGGCGAGCTATGATGGTGCCCTTGTACTCCAGCCTGGGCGACAGGGCAAGATCCTGTCTCTGAAACAATACCTCCAAACATACAGCTATATAAGCCAAGCATTTGATTGCATCTAGCCCTTAGAACAAAAGAATAAAAGAAAATGGCCTTGCTTGCTACCCTCAGATGTTATCTGATGTTATTTTGCCAGCTTTTTCTTTCTCCATCACTCTCAGAAAGGAGAGTAGACCCAGGGAAGGAGCACTCCTGGCTATAAAGAAAGGCAGAGTCTTTGGCAAATACAGCGTTCACCCCTCCTTCCACTGGGGCAGAAGGTACTCGGCCATGTCAGTCAACAAATCCCACAACGAAGGCCCATCTGCTCCATCAGAGCACAACTGACTGTGAAACATCCTTGTTGACACAAGCATAAACAATTTCCCACGTCTCGTGCTCCCCACGCAGCAGCAGAGTGAACTTTAGTTGACAATCAGCTTTACCCATGATTCCTGTTCTTCTCCACGACCCCCATTTTAAAGCAGGGCTGCTAAGTGTGCTCAAGTTTGACCTCCCTTCAGTTTCCAGGCTTGCTTAGGGCTAAAGGTACTGATAAACAGCCAAATGACCCAGAGGCAGGCTGTGGGCCAGAAGCACTGAGAAGCGAATGGAATGCAGCAACCTGAAGATCTGCTGAGCAGTGTCTGAAAACACAGAGCTGAAGTCCTTGGGCTTCCTGAGCCACTCACTTCATCACCTGACCCTCGTTTCCCATGGGCCTCCCTGTGGCCAAGCATCCTCCTAGAGAACCTTGAAAACAGCTGAAATAACAAGAAGGTCGGGCAGACCTTTCTGGCAGAGGGTTCTGTTGGTTTTCCAGAGACAAAAGCATCTGATGAGCTGAGGCCAAAAAAGACAAAAGAGCAGGGGGGAGCGGGTCTCTGGGATGTGGAGTCCTGTTGTTTTACTCCCCACATCAGAACATGGTCTGTGTGCTGGCTGGGGGCCAGGAGCCATCGGGGGCTGTCAGAAGGGGCCTTGGGCATCAGCTGCTCACGTGTTGTCTGAAGCAACTCCCCAATGCATTCTGTCATTTGTCCACGAAATTTGTACTGACTGACAGGTTTTAAACCAGGTACAGTGCATACAGCTGTGAATGAAACAGACAAAAGTCCCTGCCCTCACACCACTTACTTTTTTGACAATGAGGGGAGAAACGAAATCAATAAAATATAAATAGCATGAAGAACATCAAAGAAGGAGCTCAGGCATGGGATGGAGGCTGCAAAGTTAAAGGGGGTGGTCTGGGACAATCTCATTGAGAAAATGCAATTTGGATAAGGATCTGTATGAGGTCAGGGAGGAAGCTACGCAGCCATCAGGAAGCCATGCAGGAAAGGCAGAGAAACTGGGAAAGGCTGAGGTCTGGCACAAGCAAGGAGCAGCAAAGAAGCCACTGCAGAAGCAATGGAGAGAGGAAGGGCAGGGATTAGAGTCAGAGAGGAAAGAAAGGCTTTTGCTGTGAGAGATGGGAAGCCAGAGGGATTGAGCAAGAGCAGCAGGCTCTGGTTTACATTGTAACAGAATCCCTGCCCTGTTGAGAATACACAAATGCCCTGCAGGGCAGCAGATGAAAGAAGCAGCTGAGTTAGGAGTCCCTTGCAAGGGTCCAGGTGAGTTCAGGTGAGAGACAGTGCTAGAGCAAGACAAGCAAAATGCCTAGGGCACAAAATGTCAGGAGGTGGCCCTTCTGCTCAAGTAGCCACCCTGTACTCGCACGACCTGGGCAGTGAGCACTTCCTTACATGTTGCCTCACCCTAGTCCATCCAGGTGAAAAGGAAAACCCAGTTACCACGATACCCAGGACAAAGGGTTATTTATTATCTACATGTAATAAACATCCTTGTGTCCCAGGCTTTTGCCCATAGACCCCAATATGTAATTTTGAGGCTAGCCCAACTTGGAAAGATTGCTTTCTTAGAGTGTAGGGGCCAAGGGGTAGTAGTCTAAGCTCAAAAGAAGATGCAAAAGACATCTTTGAATGCCTCTATCCAGCCTGGGAGAGCAATTTCACTTAGATAATTAAAATGCTTTTTTTTTTTTTTTTTTTGAGACCGAGTCTCACTCTGTCACCCAGGCTGGAGTGCAGTGGTGCAATCTCGGCTCACTGCAAGCTCCGCCTTCCAGGTTCACGCCATTCTCTTGCCTCAGCCTCCTGAGTAGCTGGGACTACAGGCGCCCGCCACCACGCCCAGCTAATTTTTTGTATTTTTAGTAGAGACGGGGTTTCACCGTGTTAGCCAGGATGGTCTCGATCTCCTGACCTCATGATCTACCCACCTCGGCCTCCCAAAGTGGCTTTTTTTTTTTTTTTAAAGCTTGGAGACCTCACGCCAGACACTGTTTCAGGCAATATCATTTCTGTGAACCCAACGATGCCAGGAAACCCATCCACAGGGTGCATATGACATCCTGCCTAGTTTTAGGTTCGAACCACCTGCTGAGACTGTCACAGAAGAAAGCCATGTTGCAGGAGCCAATTTGAGAGAGCCTAGGTGGCATCACACCATGCATCTAAAAACCCAGTAGCCCTGCAGAAATTATATCTGTGTCCTCGCTCACAGAGCAGAGAAAGGAGATGGACCTCTGAATAACATCTTTCCTCTAAAAGTCTATCCTCCACTTGAGAAGAAAAATCCTGAGGGGTGTGATCAAGAAGAAAGCTCCAGGTCAACTGTCTGAAATTCGCTCCCTGGAAGCCTGTTTGCCACATTTTCAAGAACTTTTTACAAAGCGGTATTTTCTTATCACTTACTAAACATTTTATTATGGAAGTTGTCAAACATACAAAAGTTGAGAAACTCACATATACTTACCCAACATCTCAATTCAACAGTTATCAACATATGCTCATGCTGACTCTCTCCTTCAATTTCCCTTTGCCTCCCTCTCCACATATGCTGGATTATTTTGAAATAAGCCCCAGGCCAGGCATGGTGGGCCACATGTGTAATCCCAGCGCTTTGGGAGGCTGAGGCAGGAGTGAGATCGCCTGCGGCCAGGGGTCAGAGGCCAGCCTGGGCAACACAGCGAGACCCCAACTCTCTGCAACAACAAAATAGCTGCATATGGTGGCATGTGCCTGTAGTCCCAGCTGCTAGGGAGGCTGAAGTGGGAAGATGGCTGGAGCTCAGGAATTCAAGGCTGCAAGTGAGCTGTGATCATGTCATTGCACTCCAGCCTGGGCAACAGAGCAAGACCCTGTCTCTTAAAAAAAAAAAAAAAAAAAAGCAATCCCAGATATCATATAATTTTATCCAAAAGTATTTTGGTATGATTCTCTAAAAGTTCTTACTATATAACTACAATTCCATAACACCCTCCTTTTAAAAATTAACAATTGGTTAGTATCATCAAAAATCCAATCAGAGTTCAAATGTCCTCCATTGTCTCATCGGTATTTTTTTTAACAGTTGGTTTGTTCTAATCAGTATCCAGACAAGGTTCACAACACATTGCACTTGGTTCACGTGTCTCTTTTCTTTTCATTTATGGCTCCCCTCCTCCTTTCTCTGCATACATTTGTGAATAAATTATGGTGTTTGCCCTGTAACATTTCTCAAATTTTGGATTTAGCTGATTGCATCCTCTATTGAAATGTTCCCTGGACCCCTGTTTTCCCGTAAACTGGCTTGTAGATCTAGGATGAGATCCAACCCAGGTTCGATTTTTTTTTGGCAAGCCCACCTTATGCATCATATCTTTCCCCTTGTCATGTTCAGCCTGATCGGTGGTTTACGTGTCAAAGTTCCATTTTTTTCAGCTGGGCGCAGTGGCTCATGCCTGTAATCCCAGCACTTTGGGAGGCCGAGGTGGGCGGATCACCTGAGGTCAGGAGTTCGAGATCTGCCTGGTCAACATGGTGAAACCCCATCTCTACTAAAAATATAAAAATTAGCCGGGCGTGGTGGTGGGTGCCTATAATCCCGGCTACTCGGGAGGCTGAGGCAGGAGAATTGCTTGAACCCAGGAGACGGAGGTTGCAGTGAGCCAACATGGTGCCACTGCACTCCAGTCTGGGCGACAGAGTGAGACGCTGTCTCAAAAAAAAAAAAAAAGTTCAATTTTTTTCCCTTTGTCATTTTTGCATGAGAATAGGAAACTTTCTCTTAAGAAAAACAGTGCTTTGTACTATCTTTTCTATTTTTGTAGATTTATCCTTGCCCTGGATCCATTCCACTTCCTCAATGAAATATGTTTTTATAAACTAAAAGTCTGTGTGTCCCCAAAATTTGTATGTTGAAGCCCTAACTCTCAGTGTGACAATATTTGAAGATAGGCCTTTGGAGGGTGATAAGGCTTAGATGAGGTCATGAGGTGATGGGATTAGTGCCTTTACAAGAAGAAACATCAGAGAACTTGCTTGCTCACTCTCTCTGCCATGTAAGGACACAGCAAGAAGGTGGCTGTCTGCAGGCCAGGAAGGGAGCCCTCACCAGGAACCAAATTGGCCAGCCTCCAGAACTGTAAACAATAAATTTCTGTTTGGGCTGTATTTTTGTAAATTTCTGTTGTTAGTCTACAGTAGTTTTCTTTTTTTTTTTTTTTTTTTTTTTTTTTGAGACAGGATCCTGCTCTGTCACCCAGGCTGGAGGGCAGTAGGGCAATCTCAGCTCACTGCAACCTCCACCTCCTGGGTTCAAGTGATTCTCATGCCTCAGCCTCCCAAGCAGCTGGGACTACAGATGCACACCACCATGCCCAGCTAACTTTTGTATTTTTAGTAGAGACAGGGTTTCACCAGACTGGTCTTGAACTCCTGACCTCAAAGTGATCCACCCACCTCACCCTCCCAAAGTGCTGGGATTACAGACGTGGGGCACCAAGCCCAGCCTAGTCCATGGTATTTTATTATGGCATCCTGAGCACCCCAAGACAGATTCCCCTAAAGTTTTACCTGGGAATCTCTGAAGCCAAGGCTCAGGTAGGGGCAGAAATAGGGGTAAGACCCAAATTTAGGAAAAAAACAATTTAGTGAAGCAGTTACTTAGCAAATTTGCCTTTTGGGGAATTGACTTTTGAGATGTGTTGTCTTATTTCCAGAGGAGTATGTATCCAAGATTCAGCAGTAATTTGCTAGCTGTGTGACCATGGATATGTTACAGAATCTCTTTGTGTCTCAGTTTCCTCCCTTACCTGAAAAATGGAGTTTTGGCCTGGAATTAGATGTCGGGAAAAAAAAAAAAAGAGTCACAGTAAATTTTCTCAACCCCAAACACAATGTGAGAATGAAATAATCCAACCCAAGTTCTCAGTAAGTGCTAGGAAATATTGGCTACTGTTAGTCCATCTCTTGATTGTTTTGAGGATAAAGGGATAATAAATATGAGAACACACTAAAAATGTGCTATGCAAGCCAAAGCATTACTAACATTAAAATAAAACATAATGGCCGGGCACAGTGGCTCACGCCTGTAATCCCAACACTCTGGGATGCCAAGACAGGAGGATCACCTGACCCCAGGAGTTCCAGACCAACCTGGGCAACACAGCAAGACCCCATCTCTATTAGAAAAAAAAAATTTTAATTTTAAAAAAAGATAAAAACATAACTATTCTGAGTATAGATGGCAAAATCCAGACTCCCTGCAGCTACTGGCTGAACCTGCCAGAATTGTTTGTTAAGCAAGCTCTGATGCTGGTTTCTGAACCTAGAGAAGACAGAAGCTACAAACACGCCACCATAGTCACAAACAAGGCAAAGAGGAAATAAAGAGTAATTTCAGTTTGCATTTTCAACATTCCAAACTATGGCTCTTTGTTACACAATCCCATGACTATCTGTGCCATCTTGGCTAAACCTGAGCCAGGTCCCTTCAGCTAAGCAGACTCTAATAATAGCTGGCATCCTTGGAGTATGCTGCCTTCCAGCAAATCTGGTTTCGGACAATTTAACAATATGAGGTCAAGATGTAGGGTGCGTGTGAGGGGACTCTCCCCTTTGTTGATGTTAATTGAAAATGGAAGTTACATTTCCATATCAGAAACATTTCAAAAGAACTCTTTGTCCAGGATGCTTGGCTAGCTAGGTGCTCAAGCAAGAAAGATCCACAACTCCAGGGCAGAAACTCTGTAAAGGCAAGGACATTCTGTATAGTTTATGCACTGCATAATTCCAGTACCCGGCCCAGAAGGTATTCAGTCAATATTTGCTGGATGAGTGCATGTAACGTGAACATCGACAGCCCAGCCTGTTCTGCCCCGCCCTGTCAACTTCATCTCATCATTCCCCTAAACTTAGATGACTTTTCTAAGTTCTTTCTTGGAAGACATTCACTTGTAATTCTCACTTGTAAAATTGCACTTGTTGAAATGTTGTTTTAGGTAACAATCACATGTGTCCTGTCTTCTGAACTAAACTATACATGCTATGAGAGAAGGAACCACATCCTCTGAGGTGTGGTTTTGTGGCCTGGGAGACAACAGCAGTTGTCAGTGCTCACGAGTGGGCTATGGATGAGCAGAGGCTGCTTGGATGGATGGATGGATGGATGAATGATGGGTGTGGGAAGGAAGGATGGAGGGATGGATGCTCCCTGGACCCAGTCCTGCTGTGTATCCCTACAAAGCTCACCTAACTCCACAGCCCCCCACCGATCACAGCAGGGCGGGGCCCCTCCTCACCATTTGCCCACAACACAATCCTGTAGCATCCTTGTAGTTTCTTCGCATCGTTCCCTAGCCATCTGGAAACTCGTGGAGGCACTGGTCCTAAAGGGTTAAAATGGAAGCTTAACATTGCCTATTGTTCCTGGGAATCTAGAAGCACAGGACAGGAGGTACCTGTTTAGACAAGATAGGGAAAGTCAGCATCTCCCTTTAGGCAAGAAACACAGCAGGAGAGCAGGTTTTTATTCTTTGGGCCTTGAGGAACAGGGCAGGTGGAGCAACTTCAACAACTATTCGAAGAAAGCGTGACTCGATCTGGGCAAAATCCACTGGTCCCATACACAGCCCTTCCCAATATTGCCAATGAGCTCTCACAACCCACAACTGTGTCATACAGTTTAATGTGACATGCATTCACTCCTAAATGTAATGTGATTTAAATAATTTTGTTCTGCGATTTGGAGTTGGTTGGTTGGTTTGAGACAGGGTCTTACTCTGTTGCCCAGGCTGGAGTGCAGTGGTGTGACAGCACCTTCACACCCCAGCTAATTTTTTAAAAAAATATATTTTTTAGGCTGGAGCAGTGGCTCACGCCTATAATCCCAGCACTGTGGGAGGCTGAGGTGGGTGGATCACCTGAGGCCGGGAGTTTGAGACCAGCCTGGCCAACGTGGTAAAACCCTGTCTCTACTAAAAGTACAAAAATTAGCCAGGCATGGTGGCGCACACCTGTAGTCCCAGCTACCTGTGAGGCTGAGGCAGGAGAATTGCTTGATCGTGCCACTGCACTCCAGCCTGGGCAACAGAGGAAGACTCCATCTCAAAAAAAAAAAAAAAAAATTGTTTTAGATACAGTGTCTTGCCGTGTTGCCCAGGCTAGTCTCAAACTGCCTTCAAGCAATCCTCCTGCCTTCATGCCAAAAGCGCTAGGATTATCACACTCAGCCTGGGTTTGTTTTTTAGGACTTTTGCAACAGGCTCGAGATAATTTATAGAAGCCTCCCGGAGGCTGTGTTCTCTATTTTTTTTTTTAATTTTTAAGCAGTAATGGATGGCAAAACTACAGGAGCAGTCAACTATTAAGACTGAGAAGCCTAGGAATGAAATTCAGTACTGATCAAGTAAAAGTTACTTCAGAGTTCATGACAGGCACCAACGATACATCGATACTGCACCAAATGGTAATGGGCATGACAGAAATCAATCATCGCCCGCCCCCACACACACGAGTGGGAAGGTGACCTCACTGTCCCCAAATACAGAATGGCCTCACCTACCTCCTACCTTCCTCCCATGCTGTTCACCTCTCCCCTGGCTCAGCAACCCTTGCCAGTTCTTCCAAGGTCCTCTCTGCCAGTTGAAGGCTTCCCTGATTGCCATGCTCCTCAATCCCCCAGGAATCACAGGTTGAAAGAGTCGCAGCCAAGAGATAGGGAACCTGACCATGAGCCAATCCCAGTGCTAAGCCCCTTGCACGTGTTAATTCAGTTAACTTAGCAACTGTACTA
Source organism: Hylobates moloch (assembly GCF_009828535.3). Classification (NCBI taxonomy): domain Eukaryota; kingdom Metazoa; phylum Chordata; class Mammalia; order Primates; family Hylobatidae; genus Hylobates; species Hylobates moloch. The sequence goes on along the minus strand of NW_026652290.1, from coordinate 12,799,095 downwards.
AGCCATGCACACAACTCTGTAGTATTATTATTATCATCGTCATCACTATCTGTGCCTCAGAACCCCTTGGCAAATCTTTAAATTCCCCCAGAAGTGTGTGTTTCCCAGTTTGAAGGGCCCCTGCCTTCCTACAAACTGTGAAATTTGAGGGGGGGAGTGCTGCAGGGGAGGACCCCAAATCACAAAATAATTCTAGCAGAACTACCTGGACCATCGGTTCACTGTTGCTAGATGGCGGAGTGTGTGAAGTTCCTGGCCAACTGGAGAAGCAGATATTAAAGTTTTAAAGCAAGAAATTGCTTCAGTGGCATACAAGTCACAAGCCCCTGGGTCGGAGCATGGTGGGTGGAACAGAGACCGGAAGAGGAAGAATGGAAGGGTGGGTGGGCCATCAGAGCCTCCCATGGAAGCCCCCTTCACATACTCTCCCTTTTTGATGGCTGCCCTGAAGAGTCAGCCCCCAAAAGCAGGCTTGCGGGACCCTCTTCCCAGAGCTCCAGATCAGATTCCTTTCAGTCTACTTACCCAAGTTGAAGTTCTCACAGGCTGGTAAATGCAGTGAGCTTATTTGCAAGCCAGGGTCATATCTGCCTAGCAACCCAACACGAAGACTTGAAGGACTATAAACGTGGACAGAGAACAGGCAGGCCAACTTTACACAAAGGAATCTGTTCTCATGCAAATGACCCTATGCAAGAGGGCTAAAAGAGGGAGCCTTGGGGACAGCTCTGAAGAGCCAATTTTTTCCCCAAGAAGATGTTGGGGGTCTTCTTAAGGGCATCATGATGGCCTTGCCCACTGTAAAGGAAAGTCGAGAGGGGGCTCTGCCTGCCACTTGGGATCAGGCAGACACAACAGGAGAGGCTAAGAGGGGTGCTGAGCCCTTCACTTGATTTCCTGATTTTTCTGGTCCTGTACTCCAGACTCCAAAGGTTCTTTTGTTCTTATTTAGAACTAAACAGAGTTAGTTTTGTTTGGGGGCGAGGGGGTGTTGATTAGCATGGCAATGCAGTGCTTTCTCTGGAGAAGTTAAAAAAGCAGGGGTTTTCACGCTTGGTCTCACTAGGATTGAGGGAACAAGGTGAAGCCAGCCTCTAACTAGGGTGGGCAAAAGTCATGTTGCGTGACTTTTTTGTGACTAGCAAGGCTGTGCTTAGGTTGGGTTTCCAGCCACCTCTCCATTATTCAAACAGAGATGGCAAATGGCATCTTTGGATGAGCTCTAGTGGTAAAAAGCGCTAGTGTGTATCTATAAACATGGTGTAACCTGCCGGGCGCGGTGGCTCACGCTTGTAATCCCAGCACTTTGGGAGGCCGAGGCGGGCGGATCACGAGGTCAGGAGATCGAGACCACGGTGAAACCCCGTCTCTACTAAAAATACAAAAAAATTAGCCGGGTGTGGTGGCGGGCGCCTGTAGTCCCAGCTACTCGGAGAGGCTGAGGCAGGAGAATGGCGTGAACCCGGGAGGCGGAGCTCACAGTGAGCCGAGATCGCGCCACTGCACTCCAGCCTGGGCGACAGAGCGAGACTCCATCTCAAAAAAAAAAAAAAAAAAAAAAAACATGGTGTAACCTTAGGTCAATCCCTCTAGTGCTCAGTGTCTCAACTTTCCTCATCTGTGAAATGGGAATAATGAGTGTCAACTACAGAAGGTTACTGATGCGGTTAAAATTGCACTTAATTGTATGGCACTTAATGCAGTGTTGAGGACAAAGCAAACATTAAAAAATGATTAATATTAATAAAATATAAGAACAGTAATACATTAGTAGTAACAAAAATCTATTATTATTATTATTAGAATCATGCTCCCCAAAAGCCAGGTTTCACTTGCTCAAACATGCAGATGTGATTTTTCCAATCATTCATTCACTCCTGAGGCTTTAGGCATAATTTGTGTAATTTTTTAAATCAAGAGACTGAAGTACGGAGATTTTATGTGACTTGCTTCGAGTCACTCAGGTATAAATGGCTGGCTGCACCTTTAGGTTCCTAAGACATACAGAATATGCTGTCGTATTGCACATGACATTTCCATACAGAGTACAGTAACAGGTCCTAAATATTAAAGTGTAAGATCCTAAATATCAAAGATTATCTTACAGGCAGCCCTGCATTAGCATGAAGTGTTCAAATCAGTTTCTAAATATCATTATATGTGGATCCTTTGAAGAACAACTCAAAAAAGGCTCTCTCTCACAGGGAGTGTGTTGGAGTCAGCAATTAATTGGCCTTGGTAAAGCATAAATAACAGCAGCAAGAGCTAATGGGTACTGAGGCCTTACGAAATGCCAGTCACTGCGATCCGCACTTTACAAGTACCATAAATTAAACCCTCCAATTCTGGGAATACCACCTCCATCCCCATTTTACAGATCTGGAGAAATTAACGCTCTATGAGGTTACATTACGCCTACAAGCTTGCAAAGCTACTCAGCGGCCCCCTGGCTGTACAGTACTGGCCATACAAGGCACCCTGTACCAACGAATCTTCTCCCCACTTACACAACCAGAACTTGTCAACGGCAAAGGATGGCATTTATCTCAGGAGAGCCTATCCCAAAATGGTGAGAGAAATCGGCGAGCAAGGAAGGATTTTTATTAAAATTCAGATCGCCGACTCCTCCCGGTGGCGACCCTCCGTGCACGCACTCCCAAACTAGGCTCTCTTGCGTTTCTGACATCAGAACCACATTCCCCGAACCCCAATGAAGGCAGCAGCCGGCGCCAAAGTCTGCAGACGAATGCAAATAACATGGCCTTTGCTTCCAAGCAGTTTCCAAATTTGCCCTCGGGATGTGAGGTAGAGACCAAGAAGCTAAGTTTGCGCCCCCGCAGGCTCTGAAATGTCTAGGATCTGACACATGCTTTGTCCCCATGAGGCGCTCCTAACTGAGGTTTCGCGTGCATCATTCGCTTAGTTCACAGTGACCTTGGGGTCGGGGACTACGGGATGAGGGGCACGGACCGTCTAAACCTCCAGGTCCCTTACAGACGGCTCCCCGCGGGTACGGGAGCCATGCACCTGTGCCGACGCCGTCTCTGCCTGGAGGGTGCGCGCGTGCCCCGGGCCGGGGATGCTGACTCAGCCCGGCTGCTCACATTCCTTTCGCGCAACGCGGATGCTGTTGCTGCCGCTGCTGCCGGTGCAGCAAAGTGGGGGAAGCAAGGCACCCGCAGCGGCCCGGCCGCTCGCTTCCTGGGGCCCACTGCGGCACTCCCTCCCCACCGCCGGAAGGGGAACTGTGGGGGTGCGCGAGTTGACGAAACTGGGGGAAGTGGGCGCTGCAGGAGGAACTCAGGCGCCGCGCGCGCAGCTCACACCCAAACTGGAAGGAACCTGTTCTGCTCCGGGCGGGCGCGAAGCCGCAGCAGCCGCGAGCGCCGCGCGGGATCAGCCCCGGCGCGCGCGTTCCCCCTCCCCGCTAAATCCCTAAATCCTCAGGGCGCGGGCGGGACTGGGCAGTGGGCGCGCCAGGAAGGCGCCCGGAGGTGGGGACGGGGACCCGCGCGCGCGCGCCTGGCCGAGATGCTCCGAGACAGGGTGCAGGCGCCCCCCAACACCCTGCACGCTCGCGCTCCTACTAGCGTTGCAGCAAAGCTCCGGGGTCTGGGCGGGTCACGCGCGCAGAGGCGTGCCTGGGTTGGGAGATCGGGGCGTTGTGCCCAGGACCCCGGCGGCGCTGGCGGGGGCGGCCCGGCCCCGGAACGCGACGCGGTTACCTTTCGTGACCCCCAGCCCAGGCTGCAGGCGGGCGGGCGCGCGCCCGGCGCGGCTCAGGTCCACGTGGGCCGGCGCGCGCGCGCCAGGCAGGCCCCCTCCTTGGCTGCGCTCGGCGCTCGCAGCACATGGTCGGCGGCGGCGCGCCCCCGAGGCCGGCGGAGACCGGCTGCAGCCGGTATAGGATAAGAGCTAGGCAGCGACGCGGGGCCGGGGCGCGGGCGGCAGCACGCACGGCCCGGGTCGCAGGCGGCCGGGGTGGGGGGCGGGGGGAGGGTGTGGCTCGGGTGCCCGCGTCGCGGGAGTGGGTGGAGGGCCCGGGCGCTCTGGCCTCACCAGCCCGAGCCAACTTGCGCTAGAGTCGGTCCCGCCCCCTAAGGGGTTAATCCTTTTCTCATGTTACCGAGCGGCTTATAAGGAGGGGGAGGCCAAGCCTCCGCCTTATTGGGAGCCTTTTGGGGTTTATTCTCTTCCCTTCTAACTTGGTGAGTTGGTTTATTATTTTACATGTTTAAAAGTTTGATTGTGGGGTGTGGGTTGTTTTTTAAAAAATATGTGTTGGGGCCTTTTTTTGGGATGGGAGGCGGAGGAGACCACTGAACATCTTCACATTTTGGAAAGGTTATTCCCAAAAATATTCGCTCTGACAGTTAGGAATGCCCAGGGCCACCGGCATGACGCGCTCGCGCCGGTGTGGGTAGCTGAGAGTTGAATGTCCGTAACCCTGGTACAGTTGGGTCCCGGAAGATACCTAAAGGCACGCCTGGCCTTTGAGTGCCCCCTGCCCCGGGTTGGGGGCTCCGGGACGTCGGAAGAGTCGGGGGCTCCAGGCTCAGCCCCTCCGCGGATTTTCCGCATGAAGTTGCTTGCGCGTCGCAGGAGCGAAATGTCAGAGGTACCTTCCTTCCCCAGGCTGGCGCGCGCACGCAGGGCAGCCACTGAGGCAGCGCGAGGGAAAGTGGGGCTCCCTGCCTCCCCCGACCCCCAAACACAGCACTCCCTGGGGCGGCCACTGTTTGTCCCCTGCGGGAAGGCGGGGATTTCCCGGCAGAGCGCGGGTCTTCCACCTGGACGGTCAGAACTGTCAGCGGCTGACGGCGGGTCCCGCGCAACTTCAAGGTTCCCGGGCTGCCAACCGCAGGAAAGCGCTGGTGTCGCCGAGCAGTTCCGTAGCAAGGGAAGATGGTTTTGCAGAGGAAATGGGTTATTTCCTTCTAGGTTGTTGTCGTCTTTTCTTTTTATTCCCCCAACCCTAGCAAGACAGGTCATAGAAGTTTGTTAGGTGGCGTATATAAAATGTCACCAAACACGGGGGGCGTCAGTCTTAGAAAAAGCTCCCCGGAGCCAACTGGGGAAGAGCAATTACAACTTGTCAACCTGGAAGCCGGTTTTGTTTGCACGGTTAGACACTCCGTGCCAGCTCCTTCTCGCAGGAGATGGTTTCTACCCCGGGAATAAGATTTCTCAGTGATCTGATTGTTTTTGCAAATCATGGTAAGATAGGTGTCTTGTTTGTAAAAAGATGACAAGTGCTTATGCTGAAATCTCTAAACCATGCATCTCCCCATGTCCCAAGCACGGTTATGTGGCATTTTTGGGGCCAACAATACATCCGGCCAGATGATATAATAGAAACCCCTCTTCTCATAATTAAGGGAAGGGTGTCCAAAATAGGAACTTACAGTATGTAAATAAACAATGCAGCCAAGTGGAAAAGCTCCTTCCAGTGTAATGAGTACCACTAACCCTGAGTTTTCCTTCTGTGGTTTCCGAAAAAGGACTTTCCTCAGTGGAACTCCTGAGGAAGACACTTAAATTAGGGGCTCAGGTTTCAACACCATAGTCTTGTAAAATGGTGACTCGGTTGCAGCCAGTGATTCAACATCGTGAGGCAGCTATCCAGGTTAGGTTTGGAAATTTTTTTTAAATAGAGAATGCAAACGAACTTTAGCCAAATACAGACTGGTTTTGACAACTTGGGCCAGAAACAACTTGTCAAAGCTGTTCTCCGGGCTACGCCTTTAAGAAGAAGAGAAATCCGCAGTGCTTTTTCTCGGGGTCTGCCTACAACAGTAGCCACCCCATTTCTATCCAGAGCCTGCGTTTTGAACCTTGCTCTTAGCTGACCCTAGAATAACTCTGATGGTGTACAATAATCCAATGCTTTTCATGCCCTCGGGCCAAATCTTCTCTCAACAAATTAAATCACAGCGAAACTCCCAAGGATAGCGGATTTCCAAGCCTTTGGCAAGATACCTACTTATTTATTTGTTTAGAGGTAGGGTCTCACTCCCATCATGGGAGTGCAGTAGCGTGATCTCTGCTCATTGCAGCCTCGACCTCCCGGGCTCAAGCGATCCTCCCACCTCATTTTTAATTTTTTTGTAGAGACACAGTCTCACTATGTTGCCTGGGTTGGTCTCAAACTCCTGGGCTCAAGCAATCTGCCTGCTTCGGCCTCCCTAATTGCTGGGATTATAGGCATGAGCTACCGCACCCAGCCAATACTCATTTATTTAAGGGGACACTTAACCACATGCTACTAGGAAATCCTCCAAACTGCCCGTGGATTGTGTCATTGTACTTCCTCCAGAAGAACACTAGGGTGAAGGGAAGATGGCTGCCAGGAACCGCCATTCAGAATTGTCGGGTTTTATAAGTTGGAAAAGGCTTGAGAGACTCCCCTGACAACCCATGCTTTACAGATGATAGATGTTCTAGAAGTTCGGGATTCAGTGGTTTCCATAACTGTGCAGCCAGTTAATGGTACACAGAAATTAACAAATATGGCCTAAGAGCTTTAAGAAGACCAACTCTTGGGCCTTGCCTTCAAAGGGCTTAGAAGGATTAAAGCAAGTGACGGTCAAAGGCTATCATAGAAGTATAGACTATTAGGGCAGGAAGAGATCTAAGCTCATCAGAGTCTAGTTCAACTCCCTTTTTTACATTTACCTTGATTTTACATTGACATTGAAAATAGGGAAGCGAAGTGACTTGCCTAAATTCCATCATCCTTAAAGCAGGGGTTGATGGGCAGGATGACTCAGCTTGCCTCACCAGTTAGATCCCTACACAGCTGAAAAATATCCCTACCCATCAGATAAATTCACATGGCCACAAACCAAAGTGGACAGATAAACTTTTATATTCTGGAACTTACAGAGGCTTCTGCATAAATGAGTGCAAAATTCAGGCCTCAGTTGCTTTGTTTGCAAAGACAGAAGGTTTGGCCTTCTGCTGAAGGAATGGAAAAAAGAAAAGGAGAAGGCCGGGCACGGTGGCTCACGCCTGTAATCCCAGCACTTTGGGAGGCTGAGGCAGGCGGATCACAAGGTCAGGAGTTTGAGATCAGTCTGACCAACATGGTGAAACCCTTTCTCTACTAAAAATACCAAAAAAAAAAAAAAAAAAAAAAAATTAGCCAGGCGTGGTGGCACGCCTTTAATCCCAGCTACTCAGGAGGCTGAGGCAGGAGAGTCGCTGGAACATGGGAGGCAGAGCTTGCAGTGAGCGATCGCACCACTGTGCTCCAGCCTGGGAGACAGACTGAGACTCCATCCCCTCCAAGAAAGAAGAAAAGAAAAGAAGGAAGGAAAGAAGGAAGGAAGGAAGGAAGGGAAAAGAAGGGAGGGAGGGGGAGAGAGAGAGAGAAAGAAAAAGAAAGAAAAGAAAAGAAAAAAGGGAGAAGAGTCTAGGAAGCGTTTTATTCTGCAACCAAGCTCTTTCTCCCCTTATGACTGGGTTTTTGAAGGAAAGACCCTGTGCATGACTTTACTTAAATAGAGACATTATCACCCAGGAAGGTTTAGAAACCAGGTTATCCTGATATTACTTTATATTGTGGTCTTATCTTCAAAGCTAAATATAATAGGACATAGGATGCTTTAGGATGATAAAGGCATAAACCTTGGGGGTAGGACGGGGTTCAAGGTGTCATCTTTCCTTGATGGAGATCTCAGTTATAAAAAGAAAAGAAAGCTTCTGTCCAAAAACCGAAGAATGCAGGTGAAAGTTATATGTGACTAGCTAGAATAGAATAGCTCAGACCTAAAGCAGAGTTTTTTAAAAAAACTAAGGAATTAACTTCCCAGCAGGGGCTCAGAAAGGAAATAGAAATGAATAGTCCCAGGTGAGGTGGCTCACACGTTTAATACTATCACTTTGGGAGGCCGAGGTGGGAGGATCGCTTGAGTCCGGGAGTTCCAGACCAGCCTAGGCAACATAGGGAGACCCTGTCTCTATTAAAGAAAAAAAAAGAAGAAGGCTGGACATGGTGGCTCACGCCTGTAATCCCAGCACTATCGTTTAGATACTATCTAACGTTTAATACTATCACTTTGGGAGGCCGAAGCAGGCAGATCACCTGGCATTAGAAGTCCAAGACCAGCCTGACCAACATGGTGAAACTCCATCTCTACTAAAACAAAATTAGCCGGGCGTGGTGGCGCACGCGTATAATCCCAGCTTCTTGGGAGGCTAAGGCAGGAGAATCACTTGAACCCAGGAGGTGGAGGTTGCAGTGAGCTGACATCGTGCCATGGCACTCCAGCCTGGGCAACAAGAGCGAAACTCCATCTCCAAAAACAAAAACAAAAAGTCCACCATCTTCTAAACAGCTGTCATAGAATAGATCTAAGCAATGACCAGCTAGCTACTTTACACCCATGTTTGCAAGAACTATCTAGCATTTACACTTTCTTCGCGCTCAGTTTCCTTGGGCCACCAGGCTTGGCTTGAGCCATTAGTTGATTAATAGAATTCAATACTAAATTCAAAAGTATCAGCTGTTTCTCACACCTGTAATCCCATACTTTGGGAGGCCAAGGCAGGCAGATCACTTGAGGTCAAGAGTTGGAGACCAGCCTAGCCAGCATGATGAAACCTCATCTCTACTAAAAATACAAAAATTAGCCGGGCATGGTGGTGGGCGCCTGTAATCCCAGCTACTCAGGAGGCTGAGGCAGGAGAATCGCTTGAATCCTGGAGGCTAAGGTTGCAGTGAGCCAAGATCGTGCCACTGCACTTCAGCCTACGTGACATAGCAAGACTCCATCTCAAAAAAATTAAATAAAATAAAATGATCTCCTGTAGGCTTGTACAGCAGGAGCCCTGGAAGGCAGGAGATTCAGTACTGGGCTATTTCAGTAAAGTCCTTTCACCTCTTGGGGATCAGTTTCCCGATTTTACAAAATGAATAAGATTTTACAAAGAGGAATTGAAAAAGATGACCTCAATTTTCCCCTTCAGCTTTAACATTCAATAATTCTAACTCTATTCAGGGGTTACAGATTCATCCTAACCCCATCCGTTTTGCAAGTGTAAATGTCTGATGATACAGGCAAGGGAAGAGAGGAAAGGGGCAGCTGGCACCAGAACTTCAGTGCTGGCCAGACAGAGCCTTCTCATGATGGCAGGTAATCTCAGCTCATACAAAAACTGCAGTCTGGTCCCACTCATCTAAATGCAGTCCACAGCCTGGTCCACGTGGTGAGACCCTGTCTTTACAAAAAATAAAAATTATGCCAGGCGTGGTGGCTCACACCTGTAATCCCAGCACTTTGGGAGGCCGAGGTGGGTGGATCATGAGGTCAGGAGTTCCAGACCAGCCTGGCCAACATGGTGAAACCCCGTCTCTACTAACAATACAAAAAATTAGCTGGTCATGGTGGCGGGCGTCTGTAATCCCAGCTACTTGGGAGGCTGAGGCAAAGAATTGCTTGAACTCGGGGGGTGGAGGTGGCAGTGAGCCGAAATCATGCCACTGCACTCCAGCCTGGACTCCATCTCAAAACATAAATAAAAATAAAAATAAAAAAATAAAAAAAATTGGCTGGGCATGGTGGCACATACCTATAGTCCTAGCCACTTGAGAGGCTGAGGAGGGTCACTTGAGCCCAGGAGTTTTTTTGTTTTTGTTTTTTGAGACGGAGTCTCATTCTTGTCACCCAGGCTGGAGCGCAGCGGCACAATCTCAGCTCACTGCAACCTCTGCCTCCTGGGTTCAAGCAGTTCTCCCACCACAGCCTCCCGAGTAGCTGGGAGTACAGGTGCACACCACCACGCCAGGCTAATTTTTGTAATTTTAGTAGAGACGGGGTTTCACCATGTTGGCCAGGCTGATCTCGAAACCTGACCTAAGGCAATCCACCCACCTCGGCCTCCCAAAGTGCTGGGATTACAGGTGTGAGCCACTGCGCCCAGAACAAGCCCAGGAGTTTTGAGGCTGCAGTGAGCTATGATCGTGCCACTGCACTCCACGTCTCTCTAGGGTCTTTATCAAATTTTATCACTATATGTTTTGTTTCAAGGTGGTCCTGAGCCCTCCATTAAAACTCTTAAGACCTTCTGGGCACATTTCTGGGTTAGAATAACTGTGCCAATTTGACCTTGGACTTCGTAGCTACTGAGTCCTGACTGCTTGTCAGAAATGTGCTGAACTCTGGCAAGATGTGGTTGAATCATTTACATAGGATGCATTTCAGATGCATTCATTTTCCTTAGCATCATCATCAGCAAATATTTTAGTCCATGAAGGCAGAGACCATCTCTTGGTCTTTTCACTGTAGTGCTCCTACAGTGAAAGCGAGGACCTGGCACCTGATAGGTATTTTGTTGAAAAAATAAATACAAGCTGTGTACACGGTACAGGTGGGGTCCAGGGACATGGAGTTGTACAAAGAGAAATAGACCTCAGATTTTGTGAGCATATAATTTATGACACATCAACACACATCAAAATTCAAAGGCCTTTGCTGCAAAGAGCATACTCATCTTACAGCAGCTTATGCCTTATTTTAATCAACCAAATATTTAGCCGTAATAGAATATAAAGTGAATATATTGTCCTTCCCAAGTATTAGGCTACAGTGGGAATGGCGCTATCAGTAGGATGAATGATATTAAGTTAGATCAGATTTGCTGCTTTTTAAGATTTGTAGAGTAAATTCAGAACATTAGATTTTAAAAATAGAAAACCAGCAAGTCTGCTGGATAGATGAGGTTGTATCCTGTTATTTTTCATTTGCCTTCTATTTTCAATAAAACCTTTGCCTTAGTAACTTTCACCCAACAACTTATGGCTAGGAAAAGGATATAAAGGATATAATGCACCCTGACCCTGAAAATTCACCTGTATACAATTGTATAATTGTAAAGAATTTTCTTTTTACATTTTATTTATTTATTTATTTATTTATTTATTTATTTATTTATTTATTTTAGACAGAGTCTTGCTCTGTCACCCAGACTGGAGTGCAGTGGCACGATCTTGGCTCATTGCAACCTCTGCCTTCCGGGTTCAAATGATCCTCCTCCCTCAGCCTCCTGAGTAGCTGGGACTACAGGCACGTGCCACCACATCTGGCTAGTTTTTGCATTTTTAGTAGACACCGGGTTTCACCATGTTGGCTAGGCTGGCCTAAAACTCCTGACCTCAAGTGACCCACCTGCCTCGGCCTCTCAAAGGATTACAGGCATGAGCCACTGCGCCCAGCCTTTTTTTTTTTTTTTTTTTTTTTTTTTTTTTTTTTTTTTTTTTTTCTGAGACAGAGTCTCACTCTGTTGCCCAGGCTGGAGTGCAGTGGTGTGACCTCGGCTCACTGCAACCTCCGCCTCCTAGGTTCAAGTGATTCTCGTGCCTCAGTCTCCTGGGTAGCTGGGATAACAGGCTCACACTACTACTAATTTTTGTATTTTTAGTAGAGACAGTGTTTTGCTATGTTGGCCAGGCTGGTCTTTTTTTTTTTTTTTTTTTGAGATGGAGTTTTGCTGTTGTTGCCCAGGCTGGAGTGCAATGGCACGATCTCGGCTCACCGCAACCTCTGCCTTCCAGGTTCAAGTGATTCTCCTGCCTCAGCCTCCCGAGTAGCTGGGATTACAGGCATGCGCACCACACCCGACTAATTTTTGTATTTTTTTTTTAGTAGAGACGGGGTTTCTCCATGTTGGTCAGGCTGATTTCAAACTCCCAACCTCAGGTGATTCGCCCGCCTCAGCCTCCCAAAGTGTTAGGATTACAGGCGTGAGCCACCACACCCGGCCCAGGCTGGTCTTGAACTCCTGACCTCAAGTGACCCATCCAGTTCGACCTCTGAAAGTGGTAGGATTATGGGTGTGAGCCACCACGCCAGCCAACTTAAAAAAAAAAAAAAAAAAATTTAGACAGGGTCTTGCTCTGTCATCCAGGCAAGAGTGCAGTGGTGTGATCACTTCTTACTGCAGCCTCAAGCTTCCAGCCTCAACTCAAGCAATCCTCCCACCTCAGCCACCCAAGTGGCTGGGACTACAGGTATGTGTCACCACACCCCGCCAATTTTTTTTTTTTTTTGAGACAGAGTCTCGCACTGTCACCCGGGCTGGAGTGCAGTGGCACAATCTCAGCTCACTGCAACCTCTGCCTCCTGGGTTCAAGCAATTCTCCTGCCTCAGCCTCCCAAGTAGCTGGGATTAAAGGCACCCACCACCACACTCAGCTAATTTTTGTGTGTGTGTGTATTTTTAGTAGAGATGGGGTTTCACTATGTTGGCCAGACTGGTCTCGAACTCCTGACCTCATGATCCACCCATCTTGGCCTCCCAAAGTTCTGGGATTACAGGCATGAGCCACCATGCCTGGCCTGCTAATTTTTTTTTATACTTTTTTGTAGAGACAGCATCTCCCTATGTTACCCAGGCTGTTCTCAAACTGCAGGGCTCAAGCAATCCTCCCACCTCAGTTTCCCAAAGTGCTGGGATTATAGGCATGAGCCACTGCGCCTGGCCCTATTTGTGGTTTTTTGTTTTTTTTTTTAATTTAAGTTCTAGGGTATATGTGCACAACGTGGTTTTTTTTTTTTTTTTTTTAATTTAAGTTCTAGGGTATATGTGCACAACGTGCAGATTTGTTACATATGTATAGATGTGCCATGTTGGTGTGCTGCACCCATTAACTTCTCATTTACATTAGGTATATCTCCTAATGCTATCCCTCCCCCTTCCCCCCACCCCACGACAGGCCCCGGTGTGTGATGTTCCCCTTTCTGTGTCCAAGTGTTCTCATTGTTCAATTCCCACCTATGAGTGAGAACATGTGGTATTTGGTTTTTTTGTCCTTGCGATAGTTTGCTGAGAGTGATGGTTTCCAGCTTCATCCGTGTCCCTACAAAGGACATGAACTCATCCTTTTTTATGGCTGCATAGTATTCCATGGTGTATATGTGCCACATTTTCTTAATCCAGTCTATCATTGATGGACATTTGGGTTGGTTCCGAGTCTTTACTATTGTGAATAGTGCCACAGTAAACATACGTGTGCATGAGTCTTTATAGCAGCATGATTTATAGTCCTTTGGATATATACCCAGTAATGGGATGGCTGGGTCAAATGGTATTTCCAGTTCTAGATCCTTGAGGAATTGCCACGCTGTCTTCCACAATGGTTGAACTAGTTTACAGTCCCACCAGCAGTGTAAAAGTGTTCCTATATTTGTAGTTTTTTGAGGAAGCTCCATACTGTTGTCCATATTGGCTGTACTAGTTTACATTCCCACCAACAGTGTGTAAGAGTTCTTTTCTCCACATCCTTGCCAGCATTTGTTATTTTTTGTCTTCTGATCATAGCCATCCCAATGAGGTAAGATGATACCTCACTGTGGTTTTGATTTGCATTTCCTTAATGATTTTAAATATATTTGTTGGCCATACGTATGTCTTTTGGGAAATGTCTGCTCAGATTATTCACCCATTTTATTTATTTTTTATTTTTATTTTTTTTTTTTTGAGACAGAGTCTCGCCGTGTTGCCAGGCTGGAGTACAGTGGCGCGATCTCGGCTCACTGCAACCTCCGCCTCCTGGGTTCAAGTGAGTCTCCTGCCTCAGCCTCCCGAGTAGCTGGGACTACAGGTGTAGAGGTGCATGCCACCACACCCAGCTAATTTTTGTATTTTTAATAGAGACAGGATTTCACCATGTTGGCCAGGATGGTCTCGATCTCTTGACCTCATGATCCACCCGCCTCAGCCTCCCAAAGTGCTGGGATTACAGGCATGAGCCTCTTCACCCATTTTTAAGTCAGATTGTTGGGGAGTTTTTTTTGCTGTTAAGATGTTTGAGTTCCTTGTATATTCTGGATATTAATCCCCTATCAGATGAATAGTTTACAAATATTTTCTACCCTTCTGTGGGTTGTCTTTTCATTCTTTTTTTTTTTTTTTTGGAGGCGGAGTCTCCTTCTGTCACCCAGGCTAGAGTGAAGTGGCATGATCTCAGCTCACTGCAACCTCCACCTCCTGGGTTCAAGCAATCCTCGTCCCTCAGCCTCCTGAGTAGCTGGGACTACAGGTGTGTGCCACCAGGCCCAGCTAATTTTTTGTATTTTCAGTAAGGATGGCGTCTCACCATGTTGCCCAGGCTGGTCTCAAACTCCTTAGCTCAGGCAATCCACCCACCTTGGTGTTCCGAAGTGCTGGGATTATAGGCGTGAGCTACTACACCTGGCCTCACTCTGTTAATAGGTTTCCTTTGCTGCGCAGAATCTGTTTAGCTTAATATAATCACATGTTTATTTCTGCTTTTGTTGTGTGTGCTCTTCCAGTCTTATTCATAAAAATTTTTCCTCAGACAAATGTCCTAAAGTGTTTCCCCTATGTTTTCTTCTAGTAGTTTTATAGTTTTAGGTCTTACATTTAAGTCTTTGATCCATTTTGAATTGATTGTTATATAGGGTGAAAGGTGGGGATTTAGCTTCATTCTTTGTATCGATACCCAGTTTTCAAAGTGCCATTTATTGAAGAGACTGAACTTTCTCCAATGAATGTCTTTGGCACCTTTGCCAAAAACCAGTTGGGTGTAGACATGTGGATTAATTTCAGGGTTCTCTCTTCTGTTCCATTGGTCAGTGTGTCTGTTTTTATGCCAGTACTATGCTGTTTTGATTACTGTAGTGTTGTCATATATTTTGAGGTCTGTTAGTGTGATGCCTCCAGCTTTGTTCTTTTTTTCAGGATGGCTTTGGCTATTCATGATCTTTTGTGGTTCCATACAAATTGTAGCATTTTTTTCTTCTATTTCTGTGAATAATGTCATTGGTATTTTGATAGGAATCCAGTCTGTAGATTGCTTTGGGTCATATGTAAATAATTCTTATTCTTATTATTTTTTTTTTGGAGACAAGAGTGTTGCTCTGTTGCCCAGGCTGAAGTGCAGTGGCATGATCTCAGCTCACTGCAACCTCCTCCTCCCAGGTGCAAGCAATTCTCCTGCCTCAGCCTCCTGAGTAGCTGGGATTACAGGTGCCTGCCAGCATGCCCAGCTACTTTTTGTAGTTTTAGTAGAGACGGGGTTTTGCCATGTTGGCCAGGCTGGTCTCGAACTCCTGACCTCAGGTGATCCACCCGCCTCGGCCTCCCAAAGTGCTGGGATTATAGGTGTGAGCCACTGCACCCGGCCATAAAGAATTCTTAAACTTGAAGTTGGTTGCCATTAAGAGCTGTAAGACCATGGACTCATTGATTATTATAGATATCATTAATTTTTAGTTAGGCTAAAAATACACATGACTGTTTCAAAGTATATGTAATTACAGAGGCTTTGAAAAAGACAGTATTCATGTGCTAGAGCCCAATCCAGAAGACTCAAGTTAAACCAATGTCAAGGTCAGTGTCAATGTCTCCTTAGTGGTGTTAAGACAGGCCAGCTTGTTCTGATGTTTGTTGCAGTTTGAATGGAGAGGCACAGTGAGGTTAGGGGTAACTCAGTTAACTGGTGTCCAGATGGGCCTCACAGGCTTGTATAATAGTACCTTATTTAGACACCATATTCTAGAGTATCATCATGTACTTGGAAATTCAATCGCTAATATACTAAGTGGTGGTCAACTGTGAGGAAATTACTCCTGCTTTACAAACTCCCAGAAGACAGAATGCCCCCATTTTGATTTATAGTGACATTGTGTCTGTGTAGGTACATCCACATGGAACACCAAATCATAATCAGAATATTGCTCACTGAGTGGAAAATGCGGGGGAAGAAGAGTTGGCTGGGTGATCGCGGTGGCCAGGGACATCAAGCAGAAATGCTTATGGTATCTCAAACACTCGGTGAAAGGTGCTGGATGCACGGCCAGTGTTTGCTTTTCAGCCTCCATTTTCTAGGCTTCATTTCTGATCAACCTTCCTATGGTCAATTCAGTCTTTTTTTGCCTAAGTTGAGTCCTTCAAGGTCAGCATTAATACTTGGTCTGGCGGCCATTTGGTGTCCTTCAATATGCTCTGTTCTGCTCTGGTTCTTCATGTCTGTTTGTTTTTCCCATTTAACTGTCTTTTTGGGAGGCCCCATGTACAATACCAAGATTTGTATATATGTATATATACATAAAATTATCCAAATACTTTATACTACTTGTACATGATTTAAATATTCAACAATCAGCTGGGTGTGGTGGCTCATGCCTATAATCCAGCACTTTGGGAGGCCAAGGCGGGTGGATCCCTTGAGGTCAAGAGTTCGAGACCAGCCTGGCCAACATGGCAAAACCCCATCTCTACTAAAAATACAAAAATTAGCCAGGTGTGGTGGCAGGCGTCTATAATCTCAGCTACTCGGGAGGCTGAACCCAGGAGGCAGAGATTTCAGTGAGCCAAGATCACGCCACTACACTGCAGCCTGGGCAACAGAGCGAGACTCTGTCTCAAAAAAAAAAAAAAAAAAAATTAGCCGGGTGTGGTGGCACATGCCTGTAGTCCCAGCTACTTGGGAGGCTGAGGCAGGAGAATTGCTTGAACCCAGGAGGCAGAGGTTGCAGTGAGCTGAGATCATGCCACTGCACTGTAGCCTGGACAACAGAGCAAGACTCCATCTCAATAAATAATAAATAAATATTCAACAACCTAAGAAATGGGGTAAGTAGTTCTTATCTGTTATGTTTGCTTAAGAGTATGAGAATCATCAATCCTCATGCTATTGCTGATCTGAATTGTTTTTTAACTTTTTCTTTCAGATTAAGAATGACCCAAAATAAATTAAAGCTTTGTTCCAAAGCCAACGTGTATACTGAAGTGCCTGATGGAGGATGGGGCTGGGCGGTAGCTGTTTCATTTTTCTTCGTTGAAGTCTTCACCTATGGCATCATCAAGACATTTGGTGTCTTCTTTAATGACTTAATGGACAGTTTTAATGAATCCAATAGCAGGATCTCATGGATAATCTCAATCTGTGTGTTTGTCTTAACATTTTCAGGTTAGTACATCTTTCGGCCTAACCATGACATTAGTGTAGGTCCCTTTTAATTTGGCTACCTTGGTAATGGTATTTGGTGTGTTTGTGGTGCTTTCATTCCCTTATACACCTGTTGGTCCTTCCTAGCCCCAACTAACAGGGTTTTCAGAGCATTGAGGATTGGCAAGAAACAAAAGGCACTGAAGAAAAAAGCCTTATTTGCCAGCCATGAGAGCCTTCAATTTAACACACATGTATTAAACATCTGCTGTCTGCACACTCTTAGGATTCTGTAAATTCCCTTGAGGAGTGCAGTCAACCCCCTTTTGTGAGGATGAGAGGATATAGTCACTGTCTAAGAAGCAACATCAAAAAGTTGCTGATGGCCGGGCACGGTGGCTCATGCCTGTAAACACTTTGGGAGGTCAAGGTGGGTGGATCACTTGAGGTCAGGAGTTCAAGACCAGGCTGGCCAGCAGGGTGTAACCCCATCTCTACTGAAAATAGAAAAATTAGCCAGGCACGGTGGTTCACACTTGTAGTCCTAGCTACTTGGGAGGCTGAGGCACGAGAATCGCTTGAACCCGGGAGGCAGAGGTTGCAGTGAGCTGAGATCACGCCACTGCACTCCAGCCTGGGAAACAGAGCGAGACACCATCTCAAAAAAGAAAAAAGTTGCGGCCGGGCATGGTGGCTCACGCCTGTAATCCCAGCACTTTGGAAAGCTGAGGCAGGTGGATCACGAGATCAGGAGTTCGAGACCAGCCTGACCAACATAGTGAAACCCCCTCTACTAAAAATACAAAAAATTAACTGGGCATGGTGGTATGTGCCTGTAATGCCAGCTACTCAGGAGGCTGAGGTAGGAGAATCACGTGAACCCGGGAGGTGGAGGTTGCAGTAAGCCCAGATCGTGCCATTGCACTCCAGCCTGGGCAACAGTGCGAGACTCTGTCTCAAAAAAAAAAAAAAAAAATTGCTGACATACCAGGCCCCAATCTCATAATTCCAAGTGGAAACATGTAAATGTGGATGCATGAAGAAAAATGAGATGTGTACAAGGAGATAAGGTGAAATTACAAATATTGTTCTGGGGAGACCTTCTGAATTCCAAGCACCTGTTTCCCTAAAGGACTTCACTGATTTGTCATTACATAATATACTCCCAGACCCAATAGTGTAAAATAAAATGGGGCTTCAGTATCATTTTTAACATACTAATCTTCACTTGGTCCTATAAAGGGCTATTGGATATACTTGCCAGGTCTCATGAGTTCATTGGTCTGTCAGAAATAATTGCCAAGGGTTTTCCAAGAGAAAAGGGCTGTTGAACTCACCTCAGAAAGTTAACCAAGCTGGGCATGGTGGCTCATGCCTGTAATCCCATCACTCTGGGAGGCCAAGATGAAAGGAACACTTGAGCCCCAGAGTTTGAGACTAGCCTGGGCAACATAGCAAGACTCCATCTCTACAAAAAATTAAAATAAAAAATTGGCCAGGCATGGTGGTACACACTTGTTATCCCAGCTACTCAGGAGGCTGCAGAGCGAGGATCACTTGAGCCTGGGAGGTCAAGGCTGCAGTGAGCCATGATCATGCCATTGCATTCCAGCCTGGGCAACAGAGCAAGACCCCATCTCAAAAAATAAAAAAAGTAAAGAAAGTTAACCAGGCTGACCTTAAACTTCCCTGAGTTTACCCTTACACTCTGTCATGGAACTGTTATCTCTGAAGTTATCACTGAAGTTAAAGCCCTTCTTTAAATGTAGTCCATTTTTAACCATAGAATGTCTTCACGAGGCAGTTCTACATGTTTTTACCCTTTGGGTAAGGTAGAAATTTCTCCTGTTAGCCAGGTGTGGTGGTGGGCACCTGTAATCCCAGCTACTCAGAAGGCTGAGGCAGGAGAATCACTTGATCCTGGGAGGCAGAGGTTGCAGTAAGCTGAGATTGTGCCACTGCACTCTAACCTGGGAGACAGAGCAAGACTCTGTCTCAAAAAAAAAAAAAAAGAGAGAGAAATTTATCTTGTTAGTTCTCATGCTATCCCTTACAAGTTTCATGAAGTAGTTCCTGGTTCCACTTTAAGTGAATATCAAGATAAATTAATTTTTTTTTTGAGATGTCTCACTTTGTTGCCTAGGCTGGAGTGCAGTGGTGCGGTCTCAGCTCACTGCAACCTCTGTCTCCCAGGTTCAAGTGATTCTTCTGCCTCAGCCTCCTGAGTAGCTAGGACTACAGGCACCTGCCACCATGGCTGGCTAATTTTTTTGTATTTTTATAGCAGAGATGGGGTTTTGCTATGTTGGCCAGGCTGGTCTCTAACTCCTGAACTCGTGATCTGCCTGCCTCGGCCTCCCAAAGTGCTGGATTTACAGGTGTGAGCCACTGCACCCAGCCAAGATAACTTAATTTTTAAATTGTGGAATGCTTAATTACCATCTTAGAAAGATAACAAATGAATTAGGACAAAAATGTTACATTTGGTAATCTAAATAAAAAGAAAATCCCAAGGCTTAAGTTTTAGGTCTTTTATAACTAAAAATAAAAATGTAGTCAACAAGAAATTTCCACTTAATACTATTATACCAGAAGATAATTCTTCCAAATGCTATTATTCTAGTTGTTAATGCTTTGAGCCAACATCCTGGCTCAAAATGATGAGAGTGGTTTTATTATGAGCTACATCCAAGATTACTTAGTATTCTAATAGTTAACATAGTAGATATATATAGATAACCCCCAAAAATGGGATCCTTTTCTTCCCACTTCCTCTTCTAGCATGTTGTTGTTCCTTGACTCAACTCTCAATGGCTCACTTATGTCACTGTTGTCAAGTTAATATTAAGTAACCTATAACTAGGAAACTAATTTGCCAGATTTAAATGTCCTAGGGGATACAGCTTATAGAGGCTAAGCAAATGATGATCCACTTTCAATTATCTATCCCATAGCAACTCTCCTTCAGGAGTGCATAACTTAGAATTCACATTCTTTCATCCTGTAAAGTAACTAGGCTGGTCACGGTGGCTCACGCCTGTAATCCCAACACTTTGGGATCACCTGAGGTCGGGAGTTCGAGACCAGCCTGACCAACATAGAGAAACCCCATCTCTACTAAAAATACAAAATTAGCTGGGCATGGTGGCACATGCCTGTAATCCCAGCTACTCGGGAGGCTGAGGCAGGAGAATCGCTTGAACCAGGAGGCAGAGTTTGTGGTGAGCCGAGATCATGCCATTGCACTCCAGCCTAGGCAACAAGAGCAAAATTCCATCTCAAAAAAAAAAAAAAAAAGAAAAGAAAGAAACTAACTAGAATCTGACCCCAAATGGAGCTTTTTAAAAAGAACCCAAAGCAGTGAGTAGAGAAAAAATAATTCAAGCAATCATAGGAAAACCAATTTTTATTATAGAATAACATTAAATACATATCTAATTTTATAGATGCTCATGGTGAGTCAGAGTCATCTAAAACTATAGATAAAAGTTTTATGCTGTTATTCTGGCTGTTTCAGGAGTCTGACAAATCGTGTTGAATTTGAACAAATAGTAAAATAATTCCTGCACTGACTTTGCATGAAATGTATTATGGTTTGGTTTTGTTTTTTCTTGAAACAGAGTCTCACTCTGTCACCCAGTATGGAGTACAGTGGTGTGATCTTGGCTCATTGCATCCTCTGCCTCCCAGGCTCAAGCAATCCTCCCACCTCTGCCTCCCGAGTAGCTGGGACTACAGGTGCACACCACCATGCCTGGCTAATTTTTGTATTTTTTTGTAGAGACGGGGTTTTACCATGTTGCCCAGGCTGGTCTTGAACTCCTGGACTCAAGCGATCCTCCCTCCTCAGCTTTCCAAAGTGCTGGGATTACAGGCATGAGCCACCGCGCCCAGCCGTATTTATATTTGACATCATCCTTCCATGTGCAAGACATGGAGGAAGGAGTCTTACGGCAGCTAACCCTGAAGCCTCTGTGAGTTAAAATATCATTTTGTTCTTTCCCGGCAGCTCCCCTCGCCACAGTCCTGAGCAATCGTTTCGGACACCGTCTGGTGGTGATGTTGGGGGGGCTACTTGTCAGCACCGGGATGGTGGCCGCCTCCTTCTCACAAGAGGTTTCTCATATGTACGTCGCCATCGGCATCATCTCTGGTAAGTGTTCCTCTTTGGCTCAGAAGTTGTCTAGACACTTAGTTTGAAGAACAAGGAAGGGGAAGGAGGAAATTAAAGGCAAACTATATTTCTTTCTCTTTCTTTTTTTTTTTTTTTCTTTAACATTAACAGTGTCTCAGATCAGTAGTTTTGAACTGAGCTATATAGACTTCAGGGGACCTGGGAACCTGTTCTCAAGTGCCCAAGAGTTTTTGTTTGATCTTCACCAATGATGATGATAACTTCTCTTTTGCTATACTTGCAGTCAAAAGATAGCATTTTTACAAAGTAAGACGAATTTCTATAGCCAGTATTTCTCCATTCGGTGTCTGAGGATCCAGGGCTGTAGGGGAAGTGTAACATGCCAGACTTATTCTTGGGGGCCTAAGAAAACCTTTTCCCATTTAAACGGAGTAGCCAGCATGCTGGCATATGCCTGTAATCTCAGCGCTTCAGGAGGCTGAGGCAGGAGGATCGCTTGAGCCCAGCAGTTTGAGACCAACTGGGGCAACATAGGGAGACCCCATGTCTACAAAAAATAAAAAACTAGCCAAGCATGGTGGTGTGTGCCTGTGGTCCCAGCTGTAACCATCCTATCACTTTGGAGGCTGAGGTGGGAGGATCACTTGAGCCTGGGAGGTCAAGGCTCCAGTGAGCTGTGATCACACCACTGCACTCCAGCCTGGGCAACAGAGCGAGACCCTGTCTGTTTAAAAAGAAAAAGAAATGAGCAATAAAAGGAGGCCATATATTCCTCATAGGTGATAGATACACACACACACACAGTTGTTAAGATTTGCAGACTTTAAATTTTTCCTGTATTTCTGCACATATGGAATGACTTATTTCTTTCTAGATAGAAATCTTATATAAAATTTCATGCAATAATAGTTTCATCCATTGTGAATTATACAAATTTGAAAAAAAGTGTTGCAAAGTAAAAAAAAAAAAAAAAAAGTTCTACTTTTAGTATCCCAAACACCCGCTGAGGTTTATCCAGACCTTTAATGAAACCCATTTTTCTTTGCAACGTCACCTTTGTCCAGAATCAATTACTTGGCTCCTAGAACTTAAGATTCAAAAAGCAAAACCAAAAATCCCAGATCTTTGAATGCATCCTTCCAGTCTCAAGCAGTATGTGGGTCTCATTGGCTTTCTTGACTTTTCTTTCGCAGGTCTGGGATACTGCTTTAGTTTTCTCCCAACTGTAACCATCCTATCACAGTATTTTGGCAAAAGACGTTCCATAGTCACTGCAGTTGCTTCCACAGGAGAATGTTTCGCTGTGTTTGCTTTTGCACCAGGTAGGTGAACTACAACAGTCTAAGTATGAATGTGGATGAGGGACGCCACTCAGGTATTCTTGCTATGCTAACTTTTGCCAACAGTATGGATGACTTTAAGTGTATGTGTAATGAGAGATTATTTACGTCTCTTCTCCAGCTCATTTTTAGGATCTGTCCTCCCTAACCCCCACTTTAGGTATTCAGACCACCTTAATAATAGGTTTGAATTCCTAACTGGGCACATATCCAGTGGTAGGGCTTTCTTGACACATGCATTCCAGAATAATCTAATAATTTGCAATTGTTCACCTGTTACGTCCTCTCCTTTTTCAAAAGAGCTACATTCAATGTGGATTTAGATTATGCTAATAAAGACAGCATTCTTATCTGTGTGTAGATCATCTCAAAACAAAATATTTTACTGAGCACGGTGGCTCACACCTGTAATCCCAGCACTTTGGGAGGCTGAGGTGGGCGGATCACCTGAGGTCAGGAGTTCGAGACCAGCCTGGCCAACATGGCAAAACCCTGTCTCTACTTAAAACACACAAAAAAAGGCCAGGTGCAGTGAGTGGCTCATGCCTGTAATCCCAGCACTTTGGGAGGCTGAAGCAGGCAGATCACGAGGTCAAGAGATGGAGACCATCCTGGCCAACATGGTGAAACCCTGTCTCTACTAAAAATACAAAAATTGGCTGGGCATGGTGGCGCACGCCTATAGTCCCAGCTACTTGGGAGGCTGAGGCAGGAGAATCGCTTGAACCCGGCAGGTGGAGGTTGCAGTGAGCTGAGATTGGGCCACTGCACTCCAGCCTGGTGACAGAGCGAGACTCCATCTCAAAAAATAAATAAATAAATAAAGATTGAGTACATTCATACTGCTGAGTATAATAAATTTCCACAGAACTTATAACAAAATCTGGATCCATATTTCTTCTTGATGGCTTCTCACAGGTCTTAAGTCCATTATTGACCTTATATTTTATTTCTTCTTCACTCCTGCCTATTCAAGCAATCATGGCTCTGAAGGAGCGCATTGGCTGGAGATACAGCCTCCTCTTCGTGGGCCTACTACAGTTAAACATTGTCGTCTTCGGAGCACTGCTCAGACCCATCATCATCAGAGGACCAGGGTCACCGAAAATAGTCATCCAGGAAAATCGGAAAGAAGCGCAGTATATGCTTGAAAATGAGAAGACACGAACCTCAATAGACTCCATTGACTCAGGAGTAGAACTAACTACCTCACCTAAAAATGTGCCTACTCACACTAACCCGGAACTGGAGCCGAAGGCCGACATGCAGCAGGTCCTGGTAAAGACCAGCGCCAGGCCAAGCGAAAAGAAAGCCCCGCTATTAGACTTCTCCATTTTGAAAGAGAAAAGTTTTATTTGTTATGCATTATTTGGTCTCTTTGCAACACTGGGATTCTTTGCACCTTCCCTGTACATCATTCCTCTGGGCATTAGTCTGGGCATTGACCAGGACCGCGCTGCTTTTTTGTTATCTACGATGGCCATTGCAGAAGTTTTCGGGAGGATCGGAGCTGGTTTTGTCCTTAACAGAGAGCCCATTCGTAAGATTTACATTGAGCTCATCTGCGTCATCTTATTGACTGTGTCTCTGTTTGCCTTTACTTTTGCTACTGAATTCTGGGGTCTAATGTCATGTAGCATATTTTTTGGGTTTATGGTTGGAACAATAGGAGGGACCCACATTCCACTGCTTGCTGAGGATGATGTCGTGGGCATCGAGAAGATGTCTTCTGCAGCTGGGGTCTACATCTTCATTCAGAGCATAGCAGGACTGGCTGGACCGCCCCTTGCAGGTAATTTAAATATACAAAATACAAACGCTTGTCTACTTTCCCTTATGAATTGTGCTAGCTTCCTATTCAAGCCAGAAGAAAACTTACTGCCATTATATATTTCCATTGAATTTTAGAGCTGCCAGGGATTAGAGATTACCTGAGCCAGCCCTCTTGATTTAAATATGAGGAAACTGAAGGCCAAAGAATTGAAGCCAAAGGTCAGATGGTAAATTAGTGGTCAAATCAGGACTGGAAGCTGTGTCTGTAGTCCAGATTGACCCAGGGCTTTTTTTTTTTTTTTTTTGAGATGGAGTCTCGCTCTATCACCCAGGCTGGAGTGCAGTGGCACAGTCTCGGCTCACTGCAACCTCCACGTCACAGATTCAAGTGATTCTCCTGCCTCAGCCTCCTGAGTAGCTGGGACTACAGGCACCCACCACCGTGCCTGGCTAATTTTTGTATTTTTAGTAGAGATGGGGTTTCACCGTGTTGGCCAGGATGGTCTCAATCTCTTGACCTCGTGATCTGCCTGCCTTGGCCTCCCAAAGTACTAGGATTACAGGCGTGAGCCACCGCGCCTGCCGACCCAGGCTTTTTCTATCACCTTGCCTTCTCTCATGCTAGACAAGAACTCATGGACTTATTACCTTCAGAGCCCACCTGACTTTTGGAATGATAGAACTAATGGACTTCTGTAAGTCATCTTCCTTTCTTAGGAAAGGTATTTGGGAATGGATAGCAGCACTCTGTAAATACCTAATTGATTTGTACAGAATCTTTCCTTGTAGGAGGGACATAGGTATGTTTCATATCTTAGATCCCAAATGGGTCTTTAAAGTGTTTGTGATTAGAAATCGTATCCCCTGTCAAAAGATACCTAAAGTGGGCCAGGCACAGTGGCTCATGCCTCTAATCCCAACACTTTGGGAGGATGAGGCGGGTAGATCATTTGAGGTCAGGAGTTCCAGACCAGCCTAGCCAAAATGGCAAAACCCCATCTCTACTAAAAATACAAAAGTAGCTGGGCATGGTGGCAGACACCTCTAATCCCAGCTATTCAGGAGGCTAAGGCGGGAGAATCGCTTGAACCTGGGAGGCGGAGGTTGCAGTGACCCGCGATTGCACCATTGCACTCCACCTGGGGCGACAAGAATAAAACTCTGTCTAAAAAAAAAAAAAAAAAAAAAAAATACCTAAAGTGAACGCAAGTGAAAATAATACAGTTCCTTCCTACCAAAGAATATTACCTTTTCAAAGAAGTATGCATCTAAATGTCTCAGGTTTTAGATCCTCTGCTAGGACAGACTTAGCCCAAGAAGAACAAGTACATTGTGTGTTTGTCTCTTTCTCCTCTCCAATTTAGTAAAGATTTCTGCCTTTAACACCCATTTTTCTTTAGAAACACAAAAGAAAACAAGGAAGGCAATGAAACTGAGAGGCTTCTGAATGGGATGGTCGCCTGGGTGAGGGGCTTATGTCTAGGAAGGATGCTTGTTAACGGATGCCATGCTTTCTTCCAGGTTTGTTGGTGGACCAAAGTAAGATCTACAGCAGGGCCTTCTACTCCTGCGCAGCTGGCATGGCCCTGGCTGCTGTGTGCCTAGCCCTAGTGAGACCGTGTAAGATGGGACTGTGCCAGCATCATCATTCAGGTGAAACAAAGGTAGTGAGCCATCGTGGGAAGACTTTACAGGACATACCTGAAGACTTTCTGGAAATGGATCTTGCAAAAAATGAGCACAGAGTTCACGTGCAAATGGAGCCAGTATGACACACTTTCTTACGACAGCCACTGTGTTGGCTGGAGAGGGATGGGGTGGGCCCAACGGGGACACAAGGAGGTAGAGGAGCTAACCCCTCTACTCCACTTTCAAAACTGCATTTTAAAGGGAATGTGTATGTGAAGAGCACTACCAACATCGTTTTTGTTTTGTTTTGTTTTAAGCTTTTTTGTTTGCTTGTTTTTAAAGCCAAAACAAAAAACAACCAAGCACTCTTCCATATATAAATCTGGCTGTATTCAGTAGCAATACAAAAGATATGTAGACTCTTTGGTTCACATTCCAATATTAAAATAGTGACATGAACTGGCAAAGTGGTTTTAAAAGCTTTCACATGGGATAATTGATTTTCTTTCTTTCTTTTCTTTCTCCTGTGGTCTTGTCTGAATAAACTACTATCTTGAATAAAACAACATCCAACCCCGGTCATTGAAATGAAATTGGAAAAAAAAAAAAAAAAGACTTCAATCATTTTAAAAATTCCTAATTTTCAGAAATATGAATAGTTTTTGTTAAACCCTTTGTAAAATACCAAGGTTCCCATTAACAAATTACGGCCTCTGCTTGCTGGAAATGAAGTATAGTTTAAGACCAAACATTTTACTAATAAACAAATTTTAAGTATATATATAACTTGAACTTCATAAATGTGAAGATTACCACTTCTTTTTATGGCCAGTCCTTACCAGAAGTGTTTCAGTACAGAATATACAAAATGGCATTTAAAAATGTGTTTCCTGTTGCTTTTAGTTATACAGAAATATATGACTGTAGTGTCTTTAATTTAAACCACTATTTATTATTAAGTTATTCTAGGATGATTAAACTAATCAAAAGAAATAAAATCTGAGACATAAGCAGCATTTTTACCTCCTTTCTGCAATCCTTTAAATGCCTCAAGAATACGTCTTATCTTGTAAAAATACTTTCATAAAAGGCCAAGTTGTCATGATTCTTCCATTTGATTAGGGGCAACGTGTGCTATTAAAGGGGAAAAAATAATGGATAGCAAATCACCTTAGCTTTCAAAAATAATTTGTTTTATCATCTAAGAATACTTGAGGAACTTCTTTGATCAGAATTATATTTCAGTGAACTGTTAAAGCATTTCTGATTTAAAGAAAAAACCATCTAATTATTGAAGCATTTCTGTATTTCACATGGGGGTAACAGAGACAATTATGTTATAGTGAGTTACAAGTTGCAATTTACATCTTCTGTAACACATGACTTGATTGCTCTAAGTTGCCAGAGGTATTGGGTAACTGGTCATTGTTTTGTTTTGTTTGTTTTATTCTTCCTTTTTTTTTTTGGAGTTACACTACATGTATAGTATTGCTCACGTTAGCAGTTTTCTGTAAAGAGGGCAAGTGTCAGGATACTAGGTGGACTTTTTACTCACCTATTTTACCACAGTCTCACCCTGCAGGTGATGGTCAATGCTTGCTGCTCCATCTTTATTCATCGTTAATGTTAATTTATGACAACTCAGGGGGAAAAGCATAACAAGCCTAGTTTGGTTACAGGTACACACAAGCTTGAATATTTCTCTGCACTGAAATGAAAGTGGCATAGTTCATCACCACCTGCTACATTTTGTAGGGCATCTTATCAGCCATAGAAATAGGACAATCTATAAAACTTTGGGGAGGGTGGGGGAGGAAATGACAAAGTGTCTGTCAAAAACAGGCATATCTAAAACAAGGTGGATGTAGCAAACCTCTGTCACGGCTTGAGAAGAACTTTGAGCTTGTGGCAGTTTTGCAGACTTACATGACTTCAGCACTTTACAACATATTTTTTACTATGAATGTTCAATACAATTTAATATTTATAACTGATTTCTGAGGGATCTGCTCCACGTCTATTCTCTTATCTGCATGAAAACAAAATGTATGCCAATTTCAGTATGTCAATAATCAAGGTTTTAAATGTTTGGAAGAAAATACAAACAAGATTACTGATTTGTTCTGTATTAGTGACATTCTGGTACTTCTAGATTTGCAATAAATTTATGGATTTTTTTATTTAAAGAGACTGATTTTCTTGTGTTATAAGATTTTTGTATTGACTCTCACAGCATTCAGTGTTTCAGGCAATTAAGGTTATAAAGACTCACCAATGACGCACTCCAAATAAATAATTTTTTAACGTTTATCTTCTGCAAAACCTTTTTACTAGAGACACAAAGTTTCCCAAGAAGTTTCTACTGAACTTTTTATTTACTTATATTTATTATTATTATTTTTTGAGATGGAGTTTCGCTCTTGTTGCCCAGGCTGGAGTGCAATGGCACAATCTCAGCTCACTGCAACCTCCGCCTCTCAGGTTCAAGTGATTCTCCTGTCTCACCCTCCCCAGTAGCTAGGATTACAGGTGCCTGCCACCATGCCTGGCTAATTTTGTGTATTTTTACTAGAAATGGGCTTTCACCATGTTGGCCAGGCTGGCTTCAAACTCCTGACCTCAGGTGATCCACCTGCCTCAGCCTCTCAAAAGTGCTGGGATTACAGGTGTGAGCCATCGTGCGTGGCCTAAACTTTTTTATGTCCTTTTTTTTTTTTTTTTGATCATTGAAAGCGGGACGATTTTATTTTATGTTGAGTTTCATATAAACTATTTTAAAGCACCTTAGAAAAAGACTAAATAATTCAAGGGAAGTATTAAGTAATGAATAACAGGAGAGGGAAATAAAAATTAAACAATATAATCAAATGAAGAAGCATATTTCATCTAAGAATTGAAATAAGAATGAAAGCATCAATGGAATTTAATAATCAAAAATACATGAATGAAATGATATCATGGTAGCCAGAGTAAGCCTATCAAAAGTCATAAAGGCAAATAGTTAAAGACTACACTCAGTTACAGAATCGTTCCGAGAACTGTTGTAACCTGTAAGTAAACAGCACAGACTCTACGTGCCAGGGGTTGGCAAGCTTTTTCTGTAAAGATCCAGATAGTAAATATTTAAAGTTTTGCAGGCCATGAGGCCTCTGTCTAGTCAACTCTGCCATTGAGGGACAAAAGCAGCCACAGACAATATATAAATGAATGAACGTGGCAGTGTTTCAATGGAATTTTATTTACGGACACTGAAATGTGAATTTCACAAGATTTTCACACAGGAAATATATATTTTTTCAATCACATAAAAACGTAAAAAAAAAAAAACACACACTATTAGCTCTCAGGCTGAAAAAGAAAAAAAAACAGTGGACTGGATTTGGCCTGTGGACCACAGTTACTAGCCCCTTCACCAGACATCTGTAACACTGGCACAGGTCAGTACCGCCAGAAGCAAAACTCTGAGAACTAACAGTCCTGACCCATGGGAAAGGATTTATTGTGGTCAAAGTCATTCTTAGATCATAACTGCCCCAAAATAGGAAAGATCAAGAAGCTAACACTTTTTTTTTTTTTTTTTTTTTTTTGTGAGACAGAGTCTTGCTCTGTCACCCAGACTGGAGTGCAGTGGCACAATCTTGGCTCACTGCAACCTCCACCTCCAGAGTTCAAGCAATTCTCCTTCCTTGGCCTCCCAAGTAGCTGGGATTACAGGCATGCACCATCACACCCAGCTAGTTTTTGTATTTTTAGTGGAGACAGGATTTTGCCACGTTGGCCAGGCTGGTCTCGACCTCCTGACCTCAAGTGATCTGCCCACTATGGCCTTCCAAAGTGCTGGGATTACAGGCGTGAGTCACCGTGCCCGGCATTATAGCTAACACATTTGTTAATTATGTTTTCTTTTCTTTTTTTTTTTTCTGAGATGGAGTTTCACCCTTGTTGCCCAGGCTGGAGTGCAGTGGCGTGATCTCAGCTCACTGCAACCTCCACCTCCTGGGTTCAAGTGATTCTCCTTCCTCAGCCTCCCAAGTAGCTGGGATTACAGGCGTGTGCCACCACGCCCAGCTAATTTTTGTATTTTTAGTAGAGACAGGGTTTCGCCATCTTGGCCAGGCTGGTCTCAAACTCCTGATCTCAGGTGATCCACCCACCTCGGCCTCCCAAAGTGTTGGGATTACAGGCGTGAGCCACCACACCAGGCTGTTAATTATGTTTTCATTTCCCCTGATTAAAAAGATTCCGCTTTAAGCTTGTTGACTTCAAGAGGTTTCAGTATAAACCTTATGTAGACTTTCTCTCCCCAAAAGTAAAATTATTCTAGTTATAAAAATGAGTTGGGCCGGGCACAGTGGCTCACGCCTGTAATCCCAGCTCTTTGGGAGGCCAAGGCGGGTGGATCACCTGAGGTCGGGAGTTCGAGACCAGCCTGACCAACATGGAAAAACCCCGTCTCTATTAAAAATACAAAATTAGGCAGACATGGTGGTGCATGCATATAATTCCAGCTACTCGGGAGGCTGAGGCAGGAGAATCGCTTGAACCCAGGAGGTGGAGGTTGCGGTGAGCCGAGATTGCGCCATTGCACCCCAGCCTTGGCAACAAGAGTGAAACTCCGTCCCAAAAAAAAAAAAAAAAAGACTTAAGATCATGTACTCTTTTAAGACCTATGTATCTGTAACTAATACAAAATGTGTCCAAACCTTTTAACAAAGTTATACATTTTATACTCCAATAACATGTAATGTAGCTTTTGAGCATTTATTTGCTTCTCCCTTTGCTTAATACCTGGTGAATAAAACAGAAAACGGATTCTATGTCAGCATTCCTGTGGCGCAGATTCAAATCACCAGGTGGTATTTATTACATTTAGATTTCCATACTCCAATTCAACTATTGTAAATCAGAAATCATCATGCTCCTTCAGCTGGGCGTGGTGGCTCACACCTGTAATCCCACCCAGCACTTCGAGAGGCCGAGGCGGGTGGCTCACTTGAGGTCAGGAGTTCGAGACCAGCCTAGCCAACATGGTGAAATCCTGTCTCTACTAAAAATACAAAAATTAGCCAGACATGTTGGTGCATGCCTGTAATCCCAGCTACTCGGGGGGCTGAGGCAGGAGAAGCACTTGAATCTGGGAGGTGGAGGTTGCAGTGAGTCGAGATCACGCCACTGCACCCTAGCCTGGGTGACAGAGCAAGACTCCATCTCAAAAAATAAAAAAGAAATCATGATTCTTATTTTCACAAGTTTGTAAATATGGGGCTCCCGAATAGGGAACTAGAGTTTAGAAGCCATTGTCTTTAATTGTTTAAAGGGTGGCCAGGTGTGCTGGCTCATCCCTGTAATCCCAGCACTTTAGGAAGCCAAGGTGAGTGAATTGCTTGAGCCCAGGAGTTCAAGACCAGCCTGGGCCACATGGCGAAACCAAAATTAGCCAGGTGTGGTGGCTCATGCCTGTGGTCCCAGCTACTCGAGAGGCTGAGGTGGGAAGATCACTTGAGCCCAGGGGGCAGAGGTTGCAGTGAGTCCAGATGGCACCACTGCACACAGCCTTGGCAAAGAGTGAGACCCCGTCTCAAAAAAGAAAAATTGTAATGGTTATGCACATTACTTAAAATGACCTATTTAAGGAATTCAGACATGCTACACGCAAAAATGATCACTGCTATAAGTATACATTGCATTGAGAAAAGAGAAGCTGCCCTTGTTTTCAGATTTGTGTTTATATTGCGTGGGTCCTAAGTGTGGGCGATCACAGCCTAGAGCTGGGCCAGCCGCCGTTGCATAAGTAAGGAAACTGGGTCCCCCTAGTGTTCAGTTCTCGTAATGACTCTCTAAAGGTGCAGAACAAGAAAAGTGGCAAGAGAACTTAGAACTTCGCTTTCCATGTAACAACTCACACCCAAATCAAAACTACTTCAATGACTATCCGTTTCCCACAGGGAAAATTAGAGTGGAAACCCGATGCCCAGAACATTTCACCAAATATTATTGAGAAAATACATATTGTGGCCATGTATTTGTGTCATTTATATGCCTTTCCAGCAACTCAAGAACAAGCACACTAACTTCCCTAACAACTTATACACCCTAGAATTTAACCAAAACTTTAAGTACCTTCTCTGCACTGGCACCTCCCATTCTTAGTCCCAACTTTGTCCCTGAGCTCCTGACTTACATCTGCCCGCATGGCAGGGCATGGATATAAAACTAGGAATCTTCTACTTAAAGTGTCCTCAGCAGAACTCTGGATCCTCCTCCTCATACCCACTCCTCCATATATCCAATCGGCTCTCTTTTCTAAATATATCCAGGAGCTGACTGCTTCTGCCAACTGCACCAGGACCCTTGATCCAAGCCAATATGATCTTAGCTGGATTATTACAGTAGTCTTCTAGCTGGCCTGCCTGCTTCCACTCTTGCAACACGCCACCCCCACCTTAATTTTCCATACAGCAACCACAGTAATCCTCTTACAGCACAAGTCTGAAATAAATCCTTAGCAATGGGCCCTGCATGAACTGCCTGATAGAAGCTATTACTTTTCCCCCTGCTCCTGCTACACTAGCCTCACTGGCTCTTTTTTGGGGGGAGTGGGGGGGAGTCTCGCTCTATCGCCCAGGTTGGAGTGCAGAGGTGCAATCTTGGCTCACTGCAACCTCCACCTCCCAGGCTCAAGCAATTCTCCTGCCTCAGCCTCCCGAGTAGCTGGGACTATAGGCGCATGCCACCACACCCGGCTAATTTTTTGTATTTTTAGTAGACACGGAGTTTCACCATGTTAGCCAGGATGGTCTCGATCTGACATTGTGATCTGCCGGCCTCGGCCTCCCAAAGTGCTGGGAATTCAGGCGTGAGCCACTACACCCGGCCCTTTCTTTTTCTTTTTTTTTTTTTGTCGTTTGTTTCTTTGAGATGGAGTTTTGCTCTTGTCACCCACGCTGGAGTGCAATGGCACAATCTCGCCTCACTGCAACCACCGCCTCCAGGTTCAAACAATTCTCCTGCCTGAGCCTCCTGAGTAGCTGAGATTACAGGCACCCGCCACCACACCTGGCTAATTTTTTTTGTATTTTTAGTAGAGATGGGGTTTCGCCATGTTGGCCAGGCTGGTCTCGAACTCCTGACCTAGGTGATCTACCTGCTTTGGCCTCCCAAAGTGCTGGGATTACAGGTGTGAGCCACCACACCCAGCCTCTCTTACTGTTTCTGGAATTGTTCTTATTGTTGCAAGCTTCAGGCCTTAGCATTTGTGGTTTCCTTTGCTTGGTACTCCCTTCCCTGAGATGTGTATGCAAGGTGACCCTTCAATTTGATCACTTCCAAATGCCACCTCCCTAAGGAGGCATTCCTATCCTATTCAAAATGGTACTTGTTTCTATCCATTTACTTTGATATTAGGTAATAACGGCATCCACTTTGGGAGGCTAAGGTGGGCAGACTGCTTGAGCCTGGGAGTTTGAAACCAGCCTGGTCAACATGGTAAAACCCCTCTCTACAAAAACTACAAAAATTAGCCAGGCATGGTGGCATGTGCCTGTAGTCCCAGCTACTTGGGAAGCTGAGGTGGGAGGACCACTTGAGCCCAGGAGGCAGAGGATATAGTGAGCCAAGATCACACCACTGCACTCTAGCCTGGGTGGCAGGGCAAGACTCTGTCTCAAAAAAATAAATAAAATAAAATAAAATAAAGCATCTGTTTACCCCTTGACTCTCTGTCTCATCCACTAGTGTATTAGAGTAGGAGTTCTTTCTTCACTGCTATATTCCCAAGGCTTTGAGCAGGGCCTGGCACCCAGTAGGCAGTGCTCCATGAGTATTGTTGAATCAAAAAATACATGAATGAATGAATGAGTTATAGACTTTTTTCCCTTTAGTTACACAAGAGAAAAAAATGATATCTATTGACAGTTACAGTTCAAGAGAGTCTGTGCTGCTATGAAACAGCTGGATAACCATAGGACACTGAAAGCACTGTGCTGAGAACCCACCGGTTCAGCATCTGAGGATGGATGGGTCTCAGAGTGCCCAGCAGTAGTGTACTATATAGGTGGGTAAGTTGTAAAGAAGAAAAAACTGATCCATGAGCAGACACTAAAGAAAACAGTGGGATGAGATCAATACTGGGTTAAGTATGGAGGTCTGTGAGTTTTAACATACTGCCTCAATAGATTTTGTTTCAACTATTTTCCAGTAGACTTTTTTTTTCATAATGCTTTCTTTTAATGCCTCAACTAGTCGCAAGAGCTTTACTAAATATTGCAACTCTTGGCCAGGCACGGTGGCTCACATCAGTAATCCCAGCACTTTGGGAGGCCAAGGCAGGCAGATTGCTTGAGCTCAAGAGTTCCAGACCAGCCTGGACAATGTGGAAAAAACCCCATCTCTAAAAAATAAAAATAAAAAAAATACACCAGGCATGGTGGTGCACACCTGTAATCCCAGCTACTTGGGAGGCTGAGGTGGGAGGATCACTTGAGCCCGGGGGGTGGAGGCTCCAGTGAGCCGTGATCATGCCACTGCACTCGAGCCTGGGCAACAGATCAAGACCCTATTTCAAAAATAAATAAATATTGCACCTCTCTTTTTTTGGTACTAAGGCAGCAGTACATAGACTGATTTCTCCAACTTTGAGCAACCCCAGATGACTCTACTTGAACAGAAAAGAAATTGACAGTTTAATCGTGTATAACCCCTTGTAAACAATCTGGGGGAAAAATGGTTAGGTTCTGGTTGGTGATATTTTACTTCAATGAGGTCATGTAGCACGGTAAAAACAACAAATAACTCAACATTAGGGAGACTTGGAATCTGATCCCATTTTTGCCATTGGTTAAACAACAAGCAAGTTTACTCAGCTGCTGCAGGCTTGTGTCCTCATGCATGAAATGGACTAAACAATCTCCATATTATTAATGCTTTACGACTCCGCTTTCCAAAAATGGAAATGCATTTGAAGACAATATCAGGCCCTTGAAAATGAAGAGGGGAGGGTAAAAAACAAGCTGCAACAGAGAACAGTATCAAGCTTTGAAAGAAACAAGTTAATACCAAAGCCAGTGGTCTTTACAGTGTCTACATACACCCTTTCAGCTTGAATGTCAGCACTGGCTGTACTGACAGAAGATTTACATGACCTTTTCCTGAAATAAGCCTTCCTCTCCTAGTAACTCAATATCACGGGTACATTTTTCCGGGTACACTAGAGTTGGGTACTGATCTAGCGCTGCACTGTCCAATACAATAGACGCAAGCCACATGGGGCTGTTGAGCACTTGAAAATGTGGCCAGTTGGAAGTAAGATGTACTGCAAGTGTAACATACACATGGGAATTTGAAGACGGTACAAAAAAAGGATATAAAACACTCAGCATTGATACTGATTGAAATAATATTTTGGATGCATTGGATTAAACAGAATATAATGTTAACTCCACCTGCTTCTTTACGCATTTGCTAATACGACTACTAGAGAAATTAAGCTTACATATGTGGCTTGCATTATATTTCTGTTGGACGGTGCTACTCTAGAAATCAGAATCTAGAAAGTGACAGATTCAAACTCTTCAGTGAACCACTTTTATATGCTCTACTCGAGAGTTGATTCTACTCACTGCTCTGCTGCCGTCGCGGTCTTGACTTTCCAAGGCTGTGCCCAGAGCGCGGCACACGTGGCTCTCCCACAGGCAGGCCTGCACGGCAGGCAGCAGTGGAGGAGGTTACCCTGGGTCGCTGACGCCAGGGGAAGCCAAGCGACCGACCCCACACTTCTGAGCCCCGCCGGGGAAGTCCCCGGGCGCGGAAACAGGTGCCGCGCCGGCGGTTCGCAGCTGCTGGGCCCGCCGGCCTGGGCGCAGCCGGGGACAGCGACGCGCTTCCTGCCCGGGAAGGGCCCGAGCGCAGGGCCGGCTATAGCGGTCCCGAAGCTGCCTGCTTCGATTTTAGCACTCCTGCTCCCAAGAGGGAGCAGTGCGGCCCTCTGTCCCTCGTAGGGCTTGAAATGTAAATTATTCATATCAGGGGAATGTGTGTTTCAAAAAGCAAGCTGGACAAGAACCGACAGGTAATCCTCGCCAAATTCTTCTACTTAACCCTCACCACTAGAAGTCTGAGGCCTGAAAAAATCTCTTGACCGGAGAGCTACTAACTCCACAGGTGCCTGGAATCAGGATCTATGACATAAATGAAAAACATTCCAAATTCACTGATTTCTAAGAGTATTTAGACAGTAGAAAATTATTAATCATCTTTATTAGCTCAATACTTTGTTCAGCCAGCATTTGCAGAGCAAAATCTGCTTGGATTTATTTAGTGAAAATTATTTTTTAAAACTACAAAGATTTAACCATAGTATATAAAATTTAGTTGCAGTAGGCAAATTATATCTTCAAGCTGAACCCTAAGAAATTATCCAAAAATATATAGTTATACACAGCACTTATGATTGATGAATAAATGCATCATATAAAATTTATGTTTAGTTCAATTTTTAGCAAGAGTGAATGATTTCTTAGATGATTTTTCTCCTGGTCTCATAGTGCAGAGTAGACACAAATGGACCTTATTTATTCAACTAGGCAAATCTTAGTTCAAAAGAGTTTGTGACAAAGGCTGACCTACAGGACTAAAACCGTGCTTGCCTTGTAGGAAAATTTAAAAAAAAAAATGTAATCGAATGGACAATAATTTTTTAAGTACATTATTCAAGGAGGAAATAAGCCCTGTAACAGAATCCATAAAACACCATGCTCCATCAGTCTCCTTTTGCTAATAGAATGACCAAGTATTCTCTCCAATTAATTTTAATAGCAAACCACCATTTTCTAAAATGACTTAAATGGGTTCAATCAAGTAGGAGAATGAATCCACGGGAAACCACTGACTCAGATATAAAATGTGCCTTATGTCATACTGCATACATCAAAGACTATACTTTCAGGGATCATTTCTACAGTTTGTTACATCATACTGCATACATCAAACAATGAAGAATCTAGGTTTCAAATTACAAATATATATATACCTTTAAGTCTTACCCTCAAGGTAAGATAGGAAAGTGGGAAATGCTGTCTGCTCACTGGCATTCCATAAAATATGCACTGTAATTTCCAGATTTCCAAGATACATCTATCTAGCAGAGGTGGTTTGTCAAGTCTGAGGTTTTCCACCTGTCCACCCCCGTAGCAATGGGGCTGATGTTCACACTCTGCAGGCCCTCATCAGCATTCATGGCACCCCAACAGATAACCCCATTAAACTCTCACTGACTCAAGTAAACACTTGACAATGTAAGGTGAGAAGGACATTATTACTGAAATAAACCTGAAAGCTGCTCTAAATCTATAGAAAAAGTGCAACACTCACAAATACAAATACCATTACATACTATTTGTAAGATCCCTCATAAATGACTATGTTATAGCTGAGACCTGCAACAGAACTCCCATCACCAAATGTGGTGGTAGTGGAAGGACCATTGTTATTTTCACTTGCAAATATTCCTGAGGTCGTATTTTAAGCTGCTAAAAACTGATATAAGCTGTTCATTCTTTCAGGGATAAGGTGACAACCTGCAAGAGAAAAAAACGAGGTAATGCACTTGAGAGAGTAAGGAAGGCTCTAGGAAGAGGAGGGCTGTGGTGAAGATCAGAGCCCATGGACGTCCAAAAATGTGACTTGGCTGGGCCTAACAGAGAGGAGCAGCTCTTCTAAAAACAAAATCACCCCCTGGAAATTATGTTGGTTGGTTCCTTGGGGCATCTACAGTTCTTCTTCAAGTTATTCACTTGCTCGTTACCGCCAGTCCCAGCTTTCTTGGGAGACCTAAACATATTTGGGGAATGGAAATAATGTGCCTGCTGCCACAGACCAGGCCAGTAAGATGAGAAGATAGAGTTTCTAGAGTTTTTATTATTCAAAATGAGTTTCATTTCAATTCAGGTACTTGAAAGAAGGTTCTAGTCTGTTACTTTGACACAGCACAAGATCAGTAGTTTATTCCGATGAAGTATTCCACCCAAATGAAAGCATAACATGCAAGTATTTATTTATTTCAACCACTCCTATTTGAAGGTCCTTATTTTTGGAGAATAGCCAGGCATTTTATTATCCACTCTTTCCATTCCTTAAAGGCTTCCACGGGTTTCGGTAAATTCCCATTATTCTCACGACTGTGTTCTAGAGTTGCTCCAGGTGTGTCAGAAGATTCATCATCAATCCACCTCACCAGTGCCTGGAAAAGCATGAAAGATGCGTATTTCAACAAACCACAACAAAATACCATCAGGCAAGAGAGGAGCATTGGCTTCTAGATCATAGGGTGACATATTACCCCATGAAGATGCTGCATTTGATAATGATGGTGTGAATATGAAATAATGCTTATGATATACTGAGTGAAATGGCACATACCAAATATACACAGAATTACAAATGATGTCAAAAGTATGCATTGAAAAAAGATGAAAAAGAAATACACTCATTCTTACACTTTGTTACTAGCATGATAGGATATTATTTTTTCTCAACTTGCTAAATATTCCCCAAGGCATTATATTAATTTGACATGTACGTATATACACATATAAGTGTCCACACAGGCCTGGGTAGACATATGTATGTGAAAACACGTGTGTAGACATTTCTGTGCAGTCACCTGAATGCACAGTCATACCCGAGAATAGACACATGAATGTATATTGATGTTTGTGGGCAAGTGTGGGCACACACACATGCATACTGAGATTAGGTACTTTCCTTCTTTTTTTTTAAAGAAAGTCATTTTTTCCTCCAAATGAACATCATACCTCTGTCCCATATTTGGAAAGATAAATCCTGTCCACACACTTACAGAGTTTAAAAAATGAACTTTGCCACACATATCAATACTTATTCTGTTCTGCAAAGTCAAGCTCTCTTGCCTTAAATGGAAGAGAAGCAGGGAAACTTCTTCCACTATTTCTCATTGAACTGTAAGCATAAATCACTCAAAGGCAAGCTGAAGTTTTTAAGAAGGGCATTTCTTCACGTTTTTAAACCACAGCTTCCTGCTTATCTTTACACTAATTTCCTCTGATAAATTATAACTCTAGAGAAGGATATAATAGAAACGTCAGTTTGCTACTCAGATAACCACTTCCCCCTCTTTACACTGTCCACCCCCCAAATTACTTTGTATCTTTCTACAATGCTGAAGCCAATAGCACACTGCAACTTGCGCAAACAGATAGGGCAAAGGTTTAGAGGACGCCGGTCAGCTTCTTCCAAGTGGTTGGAGCCTTGCATTAGGCATGCAAGCCACTGGCAGTGTCGCAGTCCAAATATGTGTCCGATCTCATGGGTTAAAGTCTGCAAGACAATCATGTTGAGGCTTTATAAGACCACCATCACATTAAGCTACGCATCTCTTCTTTTTCTTGCTTTTCCAAGAAACATAGGAATCAACTCCCTTACCATTATCACCAAAACTTCACTCCATCCAGACCTTCAAAGACTTAATAATCCCTCATTTCCCCAAATGTCTTACTGCCTTTCTTGCTAC
This sequence comes from Hylobates moloch, assembly GCF_009828535.3. Lineage (NCBI taxonomy): Eukaryota > Metazoa > Chordata > Mammalia > Primates > Hylobatidae > Hylobates > Hylobates moloch. The sequence goes on along the minus strand of NW_026652290.1, from coordinate 12,759,760 downwards.
AGACTTCCTCAACCTCAACATCGCTGACATGTTGGACCAGGTTGTGGGAGGCTGTCCTGTGCATTGTGCGATACTTTGCAGCATCCCTGGCTCTCCCCACTAGATACCAACAGAACTCCCTCCCTGATGGTGAAAATCAAAAATGTCTCCAGACATTGCTAATATCCCCTGGATGGCAAAATCACCCCTGGCTGAGAACCCTTGATCTAGACTAGGGTACTCATTGTAATTCGGATTCTGGGGCCCTTCCCTAGAGATGCTGATTTCAGCAGGTCTGGGAGAAAGGGGGCTTGATCTGCATGTTAATGAGAACATCAGGTGGCAATGACACAGGGGGCCCATGGAACACACTTTGACAATGTAGTTCTCAGAGGTGTAGCTGTCAAACCCCAACAAATAGTACAGGTAAAAGCAGAATTTCTCTAGCTGAAGGAAAAGCCCATCTCTCTGGCTATGGAGAAAGGGGAGATAGGCTTTCCACAAAACTGAGTTGGGGATATCAGGAACCGCCAGGACAACTACAGTCGAGGGTAGCCTGGAGCCCAGGGCAGGAAGGCCCATGCTCCCAGAGAGGCCAGAGCAGAGGTCCTCCAGAGGCCTGGGGAAAGCAGCTTTGCCCAATGACCACAGTAGCTTGAAAAAGCAGGTTACCCACTCACACCAGAATTCAGGAATTACAGTAATAGCACATGGGTACGGCCAAGGCTGTGTGTAACTAGTAGTACAAAAAAACTGGCACCGATATTGTAAATTTCAATATGAAGGTATCCATTTAAATTGTTTTACTGATCATTTCAGTCAAGCACTATGCATCAAAATCATACAAACGATACAAACTCATTTATAATATTATCTTAAGGACTGACAATATACAGTTTACGGAACTAAGATCTCTTTTAAACAATCGTCCTGTCGGATTTTTTTAATAACTTACCTTACAGGATCGAAGTAGTAAAACACTAGTTATTTCTGGAATATAATAGTTGTCAAAAATTGAATAGTCACTTGAAGATGTTTTCTTGGGCTTCTTCACTTTGCCTTCATAGCGCATGCTATAAAAATCACTGCCATACCTGGCAAAGCTGAATATCCCCACACCTACAAAATGAGGACAAGCAGCGACAGAATGAGTAAGGTCCCTGAGGAAAGACCAAAGAAAGAAGAGCCTGCTGGCCCATCTGGCTAGTGAGTGCACCTCTGTGTCACTGCGTCCACACCATCTGATACACTTACGGTTTGCCACCAAAAAGGAAGACTTTTGCCCCAGATTTCCCTATCAAAATATTTTGCTGCTATCCACTTTGCCTTGCCCTGTAAAACTTAATGGACTTGAGGTCAAATACTTAAGAAACTGAAGTTTCAGAGTCTTTTCCCACAAAAGAAGTCTTTTTCTGAAAGTAGCAAGTACTTCAAATCAAGTACTCAAAAAGGAATCATAAAAAATAACCACATGGGTTGGGCATGATGGCTCACACTTGTAATCCTAGGACTTTGGGAGGCCGAGGCAGGTGGATCACCTGATGTCAGAAGTTCAAGACCAGCCTGGCTAACATGGTGAAACCCTGTCTCTACAAAAATACAAAAATTAGCCAGGCATGATGGTAGGTGCCTGTAATCCCAGCTACTCGGGAGGCTGAGGGGGGAGAATGGCTTGAACCCAGAAGGCGGAGTTGCAGTGAGCCGAGATCGCACCATTGCACTCCAGCCTAACGACAGAGTGAGACTCCGTCCCAAAAAAAAAAAAAAAAAAAATCACATGAACAATAGGCAGTCATGATTTCACTCTTTAAGGACACACTAAACAGATCTGTTACACGTGTATCTGGAGGGGTTGCTGGCCTTCCCTCACGCAGCACTGACTGAGGACAACTGCCCTGATGTCTTGAAGACCATGCTTTAAACCACGGCTTTAGACAGAATAACCTCTTCCCCTGCCCCACCCCCACTCCCTTTTTAAAGAGCAGCCCAACTCTATTATGTCACTGGTGTCTGGTGACCAGAATAAATACCCTTGTAACTGACTTCCTGTGTTACATTTAGAGTTATATCAACCATCTCTGCAAGCACAAGAGAACACGGTTTGCTACATAACTCACCCTACAGAGTAGTGCTTCAGAATTCGACTTGTTTACATGATGACTTTTATTTATGTCTCTCATTCAGATTTTAAAGTAATACATTTTTAAAGAAAATAAACCCATAGTAGATTTGTCCAATCTAATTTGATTCAAAAACAACTTCCTCACCTCCCTTTACCCAGAAAGTGTAGACTGATACTCGAAAATTAAGGAAAGATAGCATTCTGGAAATTAAGAAAACACTAAATCTATTCCTGTATCACAAGTAACCCCCTCTGGCCAATCAAGTGTGAGCATATTTCACTACGGGAATACTTTCAGCAAGGACATTTCTTTCTTCCAATAACCCTACAAATAGATTATTTTCTTTCGTAGTCAACACGTCTCACTTTAAAAATATCAATCTTTGTAAACTTGGAGAAAACAAGACCACTGTGTTAAGATACTGTCACTGTCTAATCCTGCTACTTTCCTATGTAAATCTTTTATGTCATGTAATATTTAAGAAACTTAGCAAAAAAAGAATTAAAGTAAGTACAGTTTGGGGAAATGTTTCCTGACCTCCTCAAATACATAAGATAAATTAGCTAGCAGTATCTAGATAAATGAACAAATGGTTTTAAAATTATTTTTTTAGCTGGGTGTGATGACTCACACCTGTAATCAAAGCACTTTGGGAGGTTGAGGCGGGAGGATCGCTTGAGCCCAGGACTTCCAGATGAGCTTGAGCAACACAGGGAGAGCCCATCTCGCCAAAAAAAAAAAATACAATAAAATAGCCGGGTGTGGTGGTCCTGTAGTCCCAGCTACTCGGGAGGCTGAGGCAGGATGATCCCCTCAGCCCAGGAGGTTGAGGTTGCAGTGAGCCATGATCACACCACTGCACTCCAGCCTGGGTGACAGAGGGACACCCTGTCTCGAAAGAAAAATAAAAGGTAGATAGAATTATTTTTCAATGTTTCCATCTCTATCAGGTTAATAATAAAAGAGAAAACTTGTGATAAAAAGCTACCTCACACCACCAAAATCAGTAAGAGAGTAGTGACCCACATCTCCAAGAGTGCATGTTGGTAGGGCCGTGGGGGCCACAAGAAACCTCACAAAAATGGAGAATAAAGAATAAAGGAGTAAGTGGGAAGAGGCTCTATAACCCTACAGCCCCCACCTCTAGTAGAAACATTTGTCCCAAAAAGCTTACCACCCCACACAAATCCTAAGGCTAATGTAACATCCAGACAGACCATAAACTCTCAGGATAGTCCCTGTACTTACTCCCCATCCCAGAACACTAATGAACCACTCCCCTTGGGGAGCCTTTTCCCTTTCAAGTCTGTCGTGGATTCTTGGGGATGAAGTTAGAGAAGTAAGAACAAAAATGAAGGGGAGGGGAGAAGATAAGTAGAGAGATGACAAAAAAAAAAAAGGTTAAAAATATGACTGGTTTCCAGGACCTCTCCCATCCCCAATATTAGCATGCAGAGTTCCTAATGAGTCAAGGTTTACTACATACCTCAAATCAAAGATGGAAGTTTTGACTCTTTACATTAAAAAACAAACGTCGTAGGATGAGAAAGAAGCATACGCTTAGTCTATGGCTATTCTATCTGTGCAAGATGACTATGAAAAGAATTGAAAACCAGTTAGTAAGATTTTCACGTCCATTAATAATAGCTCAAACTGTAATTGCTTTAATTCACCTTGCTACTGAATTACTGACGTTTACTAGCTGTTATGCTGAATGCCTATATATGTGCCAGGCCTATATATACTTTTTTTTTTTGAGCCACAGTCTCACTTTATTGCCCAGGCTGGAGTGCAGTGGCGTGATCATGGCTCACTGCAGCCTCAACCTCCTGGGCTCAAGCAATCCTCTCACCTCAGCCTCCTGGGTAGCTAGGACTACAGGTATGTGCCACCATGCCCAGCTAATTTAGTTTTTTACATTTTTATTTTTTTGTAGACATGTAGTCTCACTATGCTGTCCAGGCTTATCCAAGCTTTTTATGTACAGGCACTTTTATGTAAATTATCTCCAAATGACTCCACGATGTGGGTATTGTTACCTTTAAGGTCATGTAGGTAGTGAGTGGCCAACTGGAACCTAGATTATCAGAATCTACCAACAGCACACTTCCCATTATGGCATAATGTCTCAACTGAAAATACCGTACAGTTTTAAATATCAATATGATTCTTGGTTGGAATTTTTTCCCTCTTTTAACATCTTCCAATATTCGCAAGCTGAAGAAGCTTCTAACAACAATGCCAAAAAAGGAATACCATCTGTCAAAGAGGCCTGTCCAAAGACAAAATTCCACGAGTCTCTTGGGTAAAGATCAATCATTGTTATTCCCACAACACAGAAGGCATCTTCAGGTTTCTTCTTTTTCAAGAACTTCAGGATGTCCCCTATTTAAAAAGAAATACATAAATGTATGAGTGTGTATTATATACATATACTCAGTTCGAATTGCAAGTCGTGTAATTCACCTGCATGAATTTGTAGGTTGTGTGTGTTCTCATTGACTCTAAAGGAACATCTTGTTGCAGAAACAGGAACTGGTTCTAGGAGTTTTACTCTCAAGCCATAGAAATATGCTTTACAGTAGCCCGTGAGCCATTTAATATATTCTTCACTGATAATTCTGGTGTTTCCTAGAGAGCCTATAATATGGAAGAACATTTAAAAACAGACTTTAAGATGATTATTCAGTGTTTACCCAGTCTATGAGTAAGAAGATTCAAATTAGAAACAAAACCAAGTCTAAATTTTCAATAACCTTTATCATTCATTGGTGTTGCTATGAATTAAAAAGAAACAAAATGTTATCTTTCAAGTCAGTTTGGCTACAAAACTTGTACCACCACAATGAATATCAAAAACGATCCTAAAACGGCCCATCTGAATCAGACCAATAGCCTGGACTATTCCTGACAACAGCGCCATTGCAAACCAAACCAAAACCAGCACATTACCAGTATTTACCAATGGACTGTATATAAATGCTGCGTTTGTTTGGAGAGGGTGTCTTTCTGTAAGGATCACTGAAGAACTGTTCAAAGTCTTGGGGAGCCTCAGGGTGGGAGGTGATCCAATCTGATGGAGAATGCAAGGTAATGGGTCCAAAGAGATCACTGGCTCGCTGGAAGGCTTCATTCATTAAACGTTGTTCCCCAGCATCTAATTTCTCATACTGTGACACAAGCACTGGGTTCTTTGAAATGAGAGCTGTTTTTAGTGTCTGTTCAGAGTGCCGTATTATTTGCATCTAACAAAAAAACACAAGTAGTCAAATATAAAAATACATATCCATATTGGGGACTTAACCTATCCTCCATATTTTAGCTCTGATTTCTCCCTAGAGTGAAATGACTGATTGCTAATGCTTTAGAGTGGTCACACTTAGAGTGGTTTCCTCATGTACAATCAATTTCTTGGGGACCTAAGAAATTAAGACAATTATGAAATCCATTCCTCCATCTCTTATGGAACCTGCTCCCATTACAAAAACTAGTGGTGGCCAGGCGTGGTGGCTCATGCCTGTAATTTCAGCACTTTGGGATAGGAGGATTGCTTGAGGCCGGGAGTTTGAGAACAGCTCAGACAACATGGTGAGACCCTGTCTCTACAAAAACTTTAAAAATTCCCTGGGCATAGTTGTGCACATCTGTGGTCCTAGCTACCAGGGAGGCTGAGACAGGAGGATCACTTGAGCCCAGGAGCTTGAGGCTGCAGTGAGCCATGACTGTGCCACTGCACTCTAGCCTGGGCAAGAGTCCAAAACAAACAAACAAAAAAACCTCATGGTGACCATAGGAGCAGGACCTCACACCCAACTTCCTTCTTTTGGGGAATAATATTGGCCTGGCACAGTGGCTCACGCTTATAATCCCAGCACTTTGGGAGGCCAAGGCAGAAGGATTACTTGAGCCTAGGAGTCTGAAATCAGCCTCGACATCATGGCAAAACCCCATATCTACAAAAAAATTAGCAGGATGTGGTGGTGTGCACTTGTAGTCCCAGCTACTTCTCAGGCTAACGTGGGAGGATCATCTGAGCCCAGGAGATCAAGGCTGCAGTGGGCCGTGATTGTGTCACTGCACTCCAGCCTGGGCAATAGAGACTCTGTCTCACAAAATAATATTATGAATTAACTCATTAGTGCCACATGAAAAATACTCATCGTTTCTAATGTGACTCAAAGATCTTCAACATCAAATAAAAACAAAACTAATGTAAGCCCTATCATTTCTGCAATTTAACTGCAGGCTAAGAAACTACAGCTTAGCCACTGAAGTTTACAGCCTCAAAGTCACGTCAGATTAGGGAAGACATCAGATGACTAATCAAAAGCCAGCCTCACAATGACAGGTTTCCTCCATTCACATCGTGTTCCTATATAGAGCTTTCATCCTTCCTCTTGAATGGGTCCGATGTTCCACCACGAGGCTTTTTGAATTAGACAAGGAAAAAGTTGAACATCTCTATATGGATCATCTCTGTCATATTTTCTAATTATCTAGATTTTGCCAGTTTAATGACAGACGATTGATGGGAAAACTTAAGCTAATGTCTGCTTTGATTGAACCTATAAATTCTGGGGTTGAAGAGGCTGGCTAAAATTCCAGATCAAATGTCTCTGTACTCAAAGCTGTGATATGAGCACAGGCTCATCCTCACTCCTACACAACTGGGCTGAAATCTGACTTCTACAGGACAAAACATAAAACAAGATGCACTTTCCTGTGGTCTACCTACCTTGATTAGGAAGAAAGGCTCCCATGGAAGGTTTTATCTTACAAGGACGGACATGTCTGGGCCTGGCTGGAAAAAAGTTGTGGAGTGTGCCTTCATCTTAATATTAAAAAGACAGTGTGAAAGGTCAGGAAGCCTCCTCTTGCCTCCCAAGCCTAATCTAGGGAAGCTGCGGGAGAAGATGGGCAGGGGGCGCAGAATTCGGTCACTGCAGTGGGCTGGAGGCCTAGGATGCTTTGGTCCCAAAACCAGAACATCCCGGGCAAACGGGGAGGAGCTGGCCACCGTGGCTGGTTGCCTATAGCAACTCGTACTGTGGGCTCTGGTCCGGGCAGGCACAACCCAGTCCCCGGCTGGGGGTGGAGTGGGGGTTCCCCAGGGACTCTCGCTTCTTCTTCCCCAGGAGCGTCGGGAAAGGCCTCCCTGGCTCCCTAGAGGCACTCGGTCCCCGCTGACCTCGCGACTTCCGCCACGTCCGCCCCTCCTACATCCTCATCCCGCTCCACCGACCGCGACTGGCCCCCGCCTCTACGACCCGGCTACCCTGCCTAGAGGCCCCGGCCCAGCTCTGACAGCACCCGCGAACCGCCCTAACCCAACAGGCCTCGACACCACCCACCCGCGGCAGCCCTCATGCGCGTGCGCACCGCGTCCCTTCGCACTACGCCACGCCACGCCCACTGGCGCACGCCGCGCCGCGCCGCTCCGTCGCGCACGCCCTGTGGGCCCGGCCCCCGCTCACTACTCGCCAGTGCCATGCCCCTGAGCGCGCGGCCGACTGGGCAGGCGCAGAGCTGGAGTTCGGCGGTCGCGGCCCGCCTCTTCCAGAATGGAGGGTAGCGAGCGGGCGAGAAGCCGCAGCTGTCCGCCCGGCAGTCGCCAGTTGCCCGCCTGCCCTCGCGGCGGCTCCGCGGCCTGGTTCTCGAGAGCCACGGACGCGCCCGCGTCGCTGGGGTCTCCGGTGTTGGAACGTCCTCGGCAGGTTTGAGGGACATCCCCGGCGTGACGAATGCAACCAGCGTGGCCCCAAATGAGTCGGCGGCCGCCGCAGGTTGACGTAGAGCCCCAGCGCTCTCCGAGGCCGTCACCCGCAGCACTTTCCCTTCTTTGTTGGGGGCCGCGGGGGCTGGAACCCAGACGCGCAAGTGTGGGGCGCGTCCTCGTGGAGTCCCTGGCGCTCCCAGGCCAAAACCCGGATGCCAAGGGGAGGCCGTGAGTTCGGAAAGGCAGCGCGGGGCCGGCATTAGGGCTGAGCTAGCTGTGTGGCCTCGGGTGGGACGTTCAGTCGCCCTGGGCCTCGCCATTCTCTTTTTCTTGCTTGCTTTTTTTTTTGGAAGACGGAGTCTTTCTCTGTCCTCCAGGCTGGAGTGCAGTGGCACAATCTCGGCTCAGTGCAACCTTTGCCTCCTGGCTTCAAGCGATTTTCCTGCCTCAGCCTCCCCAGTAGCTGGAACTACAGGTGCCCGCTATCACGTCCGGCTAATTTTTGTATTTTTAGTAGCGACGGGGTTTCCCCATGTTGGCCAGGCTGGTCTCGAACTCCTGACTGCAAGTGATCCGCCCGCCTTGGCCTCCCAGAGTGCTGGGATTACAGGCGTGGGCCACCGCGCCCGGCTTTTTTTTTTTTTTTTTAATACGGGTTTTCACCCTGTTACCCAGGCTGGTCTCGAACTCCTGAGCTCGGGTGATTCCACTCCCCTCGCTCTCCCACAGTGCTGGAATTACAGGCGTGAGCCACCGCACCCGGTATCCGTTATTTTGAAGTCAGGCCATATTACCATCCTCTGGATTTTCCTCCTCATAATTCTCCTTCGCCGTCTCCAGGAAAGACAGGTACATTTTCTTGATGACTTCAGCACTTGTAACCCCTTGTTGGCTCTCCTTAGAGGACATTAACTCTGTGTGTTTAACCTTTCAACTTCGAGGATCTCTTTAGCCCTTCCTTATTTGTTCACCCTCCTGGATCATGAAATCTCCAAATTTGTCCTTTGAACCCAGTGCCCAGATCCACCCTCACCTGAACCCATTCTTGAATAAAATGGATTCCTACCATGACTATTCTCAAAGTTTGAAGTTGAGAATACTGATGCGCCACTCCTGCCTCGATGCTTGAGAAGTCGTGGGCTTTCTTGCATGTGCCTTTTGACTGGGCGCCTATCTCCCGACAGCCTGAGGTGGTGTAGCATAGGGGCGAAGGTGGACTGTGCTTGAATCCCAAAACCCTCACTTACTAGCGTGGGACCTGTGCCAGTTACTTGACTTCTTTTGTAAAACGGAGACAATTACAGCATATCTTTTTTTATTATTATTACTTGACACGAAGTCTTGCTCTGTCGCCCAGGCTGGAGTGCAGTGGTGCGATCTCGGCTCACTGCAACCTCTGCCTCCTGGGTTGAAGCGATTCTCGTGCCTCAGTCTCCAGAGCAGCTGGGACTACAGGCACCCGCCACCACGCCCGGCTAATTTTTTTTTTTCTGTTTTTAGTAGACACAGGATTTCATTGTGTTAGCCAATTTTTGTATTTTTAGTAGAGACGGGGTTTCACCATGTTGGCCAGGCTGGTCTTGAATTCCTGACCTCAGGTGATCCACTTACCTCGGCCTCCCAAAGTGCAGGGATTACAGGTGTGAGCCACTGTGCACCACCTACAGCACATCTTAACAGAATTTTAGGGATCAAATGAGTTCCTTTGGATATTGTGCCTGTTTTTGACTGAACGGCTGTCTTCTGACATCCTGAGTGGCTTCTTTAGCTTAGTTGTCACCTCTTCTATAGCCTCATCCTGCCTCATGACAAAACTCTTCTGCCTGTTCATTGCCTTGTGTGTACATAATAATACTGCAATCGTCTGAGTCACAATGATTGTAACCTAGTTCTTACATGTCACCCTTATTCAACTGCGAGATGCTTGAGGGTAAACACTCTCATACGAGGTGTCTGAAGCGTAAAAGGTATTCACTAGATTTTCCTTCAGTTTTTTGGTATTCATTAAAAAGAACTTCATTTTGCATTTAAACTGTTTAAATTTCTGAATCATGAACTTTGTTCTTGCTCACAAATTTTAGGATAGCATATTTCTGCATGGTCTAATATTTATTTTCTTAAATAACTGACCAGGCATGGTGTCTCATGCCTATGATCCCAGCACTTTGGGAGGCTAAGACAGGAGAAAGGAGAATCACTTGAGCCTAGGAGTTCCAGACCAGCCTGGTCAACATAGGGAGACCCCATCTCTAAAAAAAAGAAAAAAGAAAAAAAAAAAAAGCTAGGTGTAGTGACACATGCCTGTAGTCTCAGCTACTTGGGAGGCTGAGGTGGGAGGATGGGTTGAGCCTGGGAGATCGAGGCTGCAGTGAGCCGTGATTCACAGCACTTCAGCCTGGGCAACAGAGTGAGACCCTGTTAAAAATAAACAGACAAACACCTTAGTGTTTCCAGGGGGTTAGGTTTTTTTTTTTCATTAGAAGGAAAAGACGCTTTCTTTTACTAAGGTATTTTTGCCTGTTAACTAATATGCAGTTGCAGAATGAGCCATAGGCTGTCTGCATTTCAAAAAGCACTACAAGTTCTGATACGTAGAAATGAGTATATATGCCAGTGGCCCAAGGTTGGAAAAGAAAGTTGGTAACAACATTAGAAGGTGGCAGAAAGCAGGAAAGAAATGTAACATATATGGCAGATGAAGGGTTTTAAAATAGCTTTTACATATCAGCACGGAAAAACACCATGACGTAAAAATGAGCAAAAAATATGAACCATATAACCCGAATGGTCCATTAACATCCATGTGTTCAACTTTACTGAACACATGAATGAAATAAAATGAAAACCACACTAATAATTTTTTCTTACCTGCTAATTTGGCCAAACTGTTTATTTTGAAATAATTTCTAGCTAAAAGAAAAGTGGCAAAAATAGTATAAAGAATCCCTACATTCTCTTCACCCAGATTCCCCAGTGCTTAACATTTTACCTCATTTCTTTATCATTCTCATCCTTTTTGTGTCTTTATCTCTGTCTCTATATGTAAATATACATTGTTTTCCTGAACCATTTGAGAATAAATTGCAGGCTGGGCGAGGTGGCTCATGCCTGTAATCCCAGCACTTTGGGAGAGTGAGGTGGGTTGATCACTTGAGGTCAGGAGTTTGAGACCAGCCAGACCAAAACGGTGAAACCCCGTCTCCACTAAATATATAAAAATTAGTGGGGCATGGCGTTGCATGCCTGTAATCCCAGCTACTTGGGAGGCTGAGGCAGGAGAATTGCTTGAACCCAGGAGGCAGCGATTGCAGTGAGCTGAGATCACATCACTGCACTCCAGCCTGGGCAACAGAGCAAGACTGTCTCCAAAAAAAAGTAAATTGTAGACATGATGCCCTGCACTCCAAAATACCTCAGAGTATATTCCCAAAAATCAAGCATAGTTTCAAAAGTAGCCACGGTACAACTCAAACATGAGTCCGTACTGACATTTCCAGTTCCAGTCCAGCCTGACACCACAGAGTTCATTCATTCTAGCCTTCCATTTTTCCATATGTGTGATGTCCTTCGCCAGTAGAGAGAAACCTGGCTCCTATTATTCACAATTTATTTATTTATTTGCTCTGTACTAGAATATGTACTAAAAATAATTTCAGAATTCCTAATCCATGGCACTGCAGGAAAACAATTCTACCAATTAGTATTTATTTAGGGTTTTTTATAGCCAGAAGATATATGTTAAAATACTGTGTTCGAGTTACCTACCTGGGTTAGTTCTTCCCCCTCCCAATTCTGCCCTTCAGTGTAGTATTGTTATTAACATGAAATATAGTTAGGTTCATTTATTTTTGTTTGCATTCCATTTACGAATTTCCCCCCAACCTTGATCTTTTTTTGAATGTGTGATACATTAACATGGTTACTAAAAAGTTGTCTTTGATGATAACATCCAATGATGGTAGATTATCCTGGCGGAACTGTGTATAAACAGGTCGAATCTTTCTGGTGAACAACCTGACATGGAGTATTAATAGCTTTTAAAATGTTCATACCCGTTGACCCAATAAGAGATCTCACAGACTTATGGTTAAGGATAGTCACCAAATATTATTTATAATTATGAAAATTAGAAACAATCAAAATATCCAGCTATTGGAGACTGGAAAAGCATAAATTATTAATCATAGACCATAAATTACATGTACGTTCATATGTTAGAATACTAAGCATCTATTTAAAGTCATTTCTCAGCTGGGCACAGTGGCTCATGGCTGTAATCCCAGCACTTTGGGAGGCCAAGGCAGGCTGATCACCTGAGGTCAGGAGTTCGAGACCAGCCTGGCCAACATGGTGAAACCCCGTCTCTACTAAAAATATAACAATTAGCCAGGCATGGTGGCACATGCTTGTAGTTCCAGCTATTTAGGAGGCTGAGGCAGGAGAATTGCTTGAACCCAGGAGACGGAGGTTGCAGTGAGCCGTGGTCCAACCACTGCACTCCAGCCTGGGTGACAGAGTGACATTGTCTCAAAAAAAAAAAAAAAAAAAAATCATTTCTCAAAGACAATAGTGACCTACAGAAATGCTAAGGGGAAATAAAGTGTGACACAGAAATGTTTACACATTGTAATTTTTTTTTTTTTTTTTGAGACAGGGCCTCACTCTTTCACCCAGCCTGGAGTGCAGTAGTGTGATCACGGCTCACTGCAGCCTGGACCTCTTTAGATCAGGTGATCCTCCCACCTCAGTCTCCCAGCTAGCTTGGATTACAGGTATGCACCATCACACCTGGCTAATGTTTTGTGTTTTTTTTTTTTTTTGAGTCGGAGTCTCGCTCTGTCGCCCAGGCTGGAGTGCAGTGGCGCAATCTCGGCTCACTGCAAGCTCCGCCTCCCGGGTTCACGCCATTCTCCTGCCTCAGCCTCTCCAAGTAGCTGGGACTACAGGCGCCCGCCACTACGCCCGGCTAATTTTTTTTTGTATTTTTAGTAGAGACGGGGTTTCACCGTGGTCTCGATCTCCTGACCTCGTGATCCGCCCGCCTCAGCCTCCCAAAGTGCTGGGATTACAAGCGTGAGCCACTGCGCCCGGCATGTTTTGTGTTTTTTGTAGAGAGGGGGTTTCACCATGTTGCCCAGGCTTGTTTTGGTTTTGAACTCCTGGGCTCAAGACATCTGCATGCCTCCACCTTCCAAAGTGCTGGGATTACAGGCATGAGCCACCTTCCCTGGCCTATACATTGTAATCTTATTTTTGTTTTAAAAAGATGTGCTTGGCTGGGCGCGGTGGCTCATGCCTGTAATCCCAGAACTTTGGGAAGCTGAGGCAGGCAGATCATCTGAGGTCAGAGGTTCGAGACCTGCCTGGCCAACAAGGTGAAACCCCATCTCTACTAAAAAATACACAAATTAGCTGGGCATTGTAGCACATCCATGTAATCCCAGATACTTGGGAGGCTGAGGCATGACAATCACTTGAACCCAGGAGGTGGAGGTTGCAGTGAGCTGAGATTGCGCCACTGCCCTCACTGTGTCAAAAAAAAAAAAAAAAAAAAAATGCTGATAAGTAATAATCTATGAATAATGAGATATTTGGTGGTTTTGATTTCTCTTTCTCTGTCCCTCTTTACTTATTAATTTGCATTTTCCAAACTTTCTACAATAAGTATTATTACTTTTACAGTCAGAAAGCAATTTAACAAGTCAGTAATGTATTAATATTTAGGCATTCCTAAATATACAAATGACCCTGAGGCATAACAACTTCTCCATGCTTTCTAGGTGGTTCCCAGCCTCTGCCTTTCCGCCTACCCTTTCAACTGCTCCTCAATCTATTTTTCCTATGGTCTCTGAATTTTACTTACACCAACACACCACTAACTAGAGATTCATTTAGATTAACAACCAAGCCATCCTTTTGTCTTCCTAATTTGTTGACTTTATTTTAAAATTACTATATGGACCGGGTGCAATGGCTCATGGCTGTAATCCCAGCACTTTGGGAGGCTGAGGCAGGCGGATCACTTAGGTCAGGAGTTTGAGACCAGCCTGGCCAACATGGCGAACCCTCGTCTCTGCTACAAAAAAAAAAAAAAAAGAAAAAGAAAAAAAGAAAATTAGCCAAGTGTGGTGGTGCACGCCTGTAGTCCCAGCTACTTGGGAGGCTGAGGCAGGAGAATCGCTTGAACCTGGGAGGCAGAGGTTGCAGTGACCTGAGATCACACCATTGCACTTCAGCCTGGGTGACAGAGCGAGACTCCATCTCAATAATAATAATAATAGTAATAATAATAATAAAATTACTATATGTATGAAAATATTCCAAGTACACATTTTTAAAAGCTAAGAAGTACTAAAAGCATTGTAATGAAAAGTAATAGTCCCCACCCCATAGGCCAACTTCCTAGAGGCTACTGTTCTCAACTCTTTGGCTGTTTTTTTCTGGTATTTAACTCCGTGTTTCTCAACAATGTGTGTATAATGAGATTTCTTGATCTTATAATTTTAGGTAGCATCTGTTAGTTAATTGCCATGAGAGATGAGGACTTAACTCTCATACATCATACTTTCCACTTGTCATTCCTCTTGTGATTCTATCATAAATTTTGGTTGAATCTGGTGGTCAGTGTTTACATTATGATAATTATGCAAACATTGTGCACTACAGAGCCAAATAGCATACTATGACCATGCTTTCCTTCTTGTAGAACCTCTTTATTTTTGCCTAGAGTTAATCATCACTTGATTTCTATTATTTATTTTCTTAAAAGATTATATAATATGCATGTGCCTCATTTTTTATGGTTCTCTGATTCTTTACTTTGTTTTTTAATGCTTCGCTACATGGCCCATGCACACTGGTTACATTTTTTTTCTGGGTACCTTCATCTCCCCATTCATATCTATACTGGTTGTCCATGGGCCTACTGCATAGCTGTTCCTAGGACTGCAACTACACTTTGTTCTGTTGGATCCCCTGTTTCTTAAATTATTAAATTCTGTGTCTTCCTCTTTCCTGGCTGACTCCTTTGGTTTCAGTAGCACATCCCCAGAACCTTCTGGAATAAAGGTACATAGAGATAAATATTGTGAGATCTTTGACATCTGAAAATGTTTTTATTCTGCCCTCATACTTGATTGAGAATTTGTGTGGGTTGACGTGGAATTCTAGATTGCAAATCATTTCCTCTCAGAATTATGAACAGTTTGCTCCAGTTTCTTCTGACTTCCAAAGTTGCTACTGAGATGTTCAATGCCATTTTGATTCCTAGTCCTTTTTATATTATCTGTTATTTTTAGGAAGATTATAGGATCGCCTTTTTATCCTTAGAGTTCTGAAAGGTTATAAAGATGTGCCTTAGCCTGAGCCTTTCTTCCCATTCATTTTGTGACTCACTTAGTAGGTGGTTCAATACTGAGACTCTTATCCTTTCATTCTAAGAAATTTTCTGGTATTATTTCTTTGATAATTTCCTGCCCTCCATTCTTGCTGGATGTTGGACTTTCAGAGTGGATCCTCAAATTTTCTTCTCTCTCACATTTTTCCATGTTTTTGTACTACAGTCATCAATTATTTTCTATCTTTTCTTTTGAATACTTACTTTATTCTGCTTTTTCATAGCCAAAATCTCTTTCTTGTTATGATTATTTTATTTTGCACTCTGCTATGGTTTGAATGTCTGTGTCCCCACAAAATTTATATGTTGAGACCTAACCCCCAATGTGATAGTATTTGTAGATGGGAACTTTTGAGAGGTGATCAGGTCATGAGAATGGAACCCTTATGAATAGTATTAGTGACTTTATAAAAGAGACCCAAGGAAGTCAGCTCACTCCTTCCACCACGTGAGGCCACTGCAAGAAGACACTATCTCTAAACCAGAAAGCAGGCCCTCCCCAGACACAAGATCAGCACCTCGATCTTGGATTCCAGTCCCTAGAACCATGAGAAATAAATTTCTGTTGTTTATAAACCACACAGTTTATCATATTTTGTTATAGCATCCCAAACAGTCTAAAATACATCCTCTCATTTCATGGATAAAATGTCTTTTCTTACTTCTCTATAGATAGTAACTATACTACTTTTGAAGATTTGTTCTGTTGTTTCCTCTGGTCTTTTTGTTTCATGTTAAAACTTTCCATAAACATCTGGTAATCTTTGGCTATCTGTTAAGATTTCATTACGAGGCACAAAAAACTGGTGGGGGGTTCTGTGTTCATGAATGTGGCTTATTCTCAGAGGCAATCTGGCAGAGAATCAGCTTATTCACTGAGGGGAGTCTCCCAGTGTCTGAACCTGAAAGTTTCCTCTCTGTGACCATCCCATTTTTTCCCAGAATAGGATCGTTTAATGACTGCCAGTGTTCTGGAAGCAGGTGCAGTGAAGAGCCTAAGAGTCCCACTAATGTGTGTGTGAATTCTGAATCCTTAGTCACCGTGTTCATCCCTAACCCATACCGCCACAAGGACTCTCAAGTCTCACAACAAATTCATTTTAACATACCAACCAAACATAAAACAGCAACCCACTTCACTTGTGACCTCTATAGAAATACTGAAGATGTCCTCTGTGTCCTTTTAGACTTTCTGGGGGAGAGGACAGCTGCTGCCCAGAAGCAAGCAGCTTCCTTTTGGCTAGGTCAGTGCAGGGAACCAACAAAGACAGGGACCTACGGCCAGAAGAAGCACAGCCGCAGCGGATATCTGATTGGACTGAGCCAGGAAAGGCCTTCTTGCCCTTAGGGACCCCTCAAGGCTTTTTTCCCACAAGATGGAAACTGCTTGGCTCACTGCTGTGCTAAATGCAGGTGCCAGCCGAGGGGGTTACCCTAGGACCATGAGCCATTAACAGCTTGTCTCAAATTCACTTCTCCAAGGCAGTCAGCGACTCCCCACTGAACACCTGTGGGTTCCTGCTGGTGCTAACTTAGGCACGGGGCTAGCAGGTCCCTCCCCTGTAGCAGATGATGAGAGCAAGTGTGGTGCAGGAGGAACTGAAAAGAGAGTGTCGTCAGAGGCGACACTTGCGTGGATTAAAACCATATATTCTTGTGCAATGTAAAAATGCCAACTTGCATCAGCATAACGAAGGACACACTTAGAATAGAAAAGCTGAGGAGGACAGAAGAATAGGAAGAAGAACAAAATCATGCCTGGTCCTTTTGCCCAGAAATGACCCATGTGAACCTTGGCTGAACTTTTAGACTTTTTCGTGGTGCACATTTTTCAACATAATTTGACAACGCGGGACCTCTAGAATTGTACATTCTAATTTTTCAGTCCATTTATTTCTTATTCCAGAAAGAATCCATGTATCAGGTAGCTCATCACAGTGTTGTTTTTAATTCTGAAAAGCTGAAAGATGGATGCTTGCCACTAGTGTTTATAAATAAGTTCAATAAAGTTATGCTCTCACAATAAAATGTGTAGTCATTAAAAAGAACAATCTCATGCTCTGCGTATTATCATGGAAGGATGTCCCCAAGATCTTGCTGAAATTTTTTAAAAAGTCCCAAGCAGTGTATATATAATTTGAAACTATTTATATAAAAATATGGGTGTATATGTATGTAAAAAAGGATGTTTGGGCCGGGCATGGTGGCTCACACCTGTAATCCCAACACTTTGGGAGGCCGAGGTGGGCGGATCATTTGAGGTCAGGAGTTGGAGACCAGCCTGGCCAACATGGTGAAACTCCATCTCTACTAAAATATATATTAAAAAAAATTAGCTGGGATGTGGTGGTGGGTGCCTGTAATCCCAGCTACTGGGGAGGCTGAGGCAGGAGAATCGCCTGAGCCTGGGAGGCGGAGGTTGCAGTGAGCTAAGATCTCCCCAGTGCACTCCAGCCTGGGCAATAAAGTGAGACTCCATCTCAAAAAATAAAAAATAAAAAATAATAAAAAGGATGTTTGCCAAAATGTTAATAATGGTTGTCTTTAGAAGGAGGGCTTTTTGTGCTGTTTACTTTCTTCTTGATATTTTTTAGCAATATTTATTTTGCAATGAGCATTTACTAGCTTTATATTTTTTTAACTATTTACCTTGAAAAAATTATGTAAATCTATGTTTACTATATAAAATACATTTATTTTGTAGTGAGTAAAAATGAGGGTTACAAAACATATACATAGTATATCATATTCATTTGTGATAGTTTTATATATAAATTTACATATTTCAGTTTATAAATACAAAAATACATATTCACACATTTGATATATATCATGTGCATTTAAATTTTACATGTATATATAAAAAGTTTTAAAACATTATTTTTTAAGATTATGCTTATATTTTGAATAATAATTGTATTTCCATTCTGGGGAAAAGAGTAACATTTTGGAAACCAGACGCAGTGGCTCATGCCTGTAATCTCAGCACTTTGGGAGGCCAAGGCGGGTGGATCACCTGAGGTCAGGAGTTCGAGACCAGCCTGGCCAACATAACAAAGCCCCATCTCTACTAAAAATACAAAAATTAGCCGGGCATGCTGGCTGGCACCTATAATCCCAGCTACTTGGGAGCCTGAGGCAGGAAAATCGCTTGAGCCCGGGAGGTGGAGGTTGCAGTGAGCCAAGACTGTGCCACTGCATTCCAGCCTGGTGGACCGAGTGAGACACTATCTCAAAAAAAAAAAAAAAAAAAGTAAGATTTTGGGCTAAGTCTTGGAGAGGTAGGGACAGCCAGTCCAGGGCAGCCCAGGCTGAGGGCACAGCATGTACCAAAGACACAAAGCCACAGCAGAGCAGGGCCACGCGTGGCACACACTGCTCCTGGCACCTGATAGCACCAGTGTTCTGTCCTCCTGGAAACTCTCCTCTTGCTTTTCTGGGTCACTGTTCTCTCTGGGCTGCCCAGTCAGCCAAGCAGGCACCGAGAGGGGCCCTGAGGGATTGAGGCTGTCCCGGATAGGGGCTCCATGAGGGCGAAGTCAACCTACTTTACAGTGTTCCTGAGGCTCAGGCCCGTGTGCCACAGTGAAAGAGCACGAACTCCACAGTCCGTGGACTTGGGTTCAACTGAGGCACCACCAGCTCCTGAGTGGCCCTCGGCCAAGGCACTTTACCTCCCTGGGACTCAGTGTGTTTATCCAGGGGTATGAACAATAAACCTGTGGCGCACAGGCTTAATGAGAGAATTAAATAAGACATGGGAACAGCTCCTTTCAACTAACTGTTTATTACCAGAAGGTGCCCAATAACCAGGCATGGCAAAAGCCCAAAGGCAAAAACACAAAGCCCTGACATTTAACAGGTTCTTTTTTTGCCAAGAAACCAGAGCTGGAGACAAGTACTTGTGATATATCCTCGTGGTTGGACGTGTTGGTCACAAGTTCTAATTATGGAAATGCCCGCTGACAAAAGGGCCTGTTGATGTGAATCACTATGAGTGGTTTAACTCTCTAGGCCTGGGCTGCTCCTAGGAATCATTTGCAGATACATCCATCTACCTAGCTAACTTTTTTTTTTTTTTTTTTTTTTTAAGATTGGAGTTTTGCTTTTGTTGCCCAGGCTGGAGTGCAATGGCACAATCTCAGCTCACCGCAACCTCCCTCTCCTAGATTCAAGCAATTCTCCTGCCTCAGCCTCTGGAGTAGCTGGGATTACAGGCACCTGCTGCAATGCCCGGCTAATTTGTGTATTTTTGTAGAGACAGGGTTTCACCATGTTGTTGGCCAGGCTGGTCTCCTAGCTATCTTTTTTTTTTTTTTTTTTGAGACAGGGTCTCACTCTGTCACCCACTCTTCACTCTGTGAAGTGCAATGGCATAATCAGGGCTCACTTTAGCCTTGACCTCCTGGACTCAAGCATTCCTTCCACCTCAGCCCTCTGAGTAGCTAAGACTATAGGTGTGTGCCACCATGCCCAGCTAATTTTTTAATTGTTGTTTTGAATTGTAGTATAGATGTCTCACTATATTACCCAGGCTGACCTTGAATTCCTGAGCTCGAGCAATCGTCCCACCTCGGCCTCCCAAAGTGCTGGGATTACAGGCATGAACCACTACATCCAGCCCATAAGATACATATGTTTTTATTAAAATAATGCAGTGATTTGGTTTTTTGTTTTTTTTTTTGTTTTTTGAGACAAAATCACATTCTGTTTCCCAGGCTGTGCACTCACAGCTCACTGCAGCCTTGACCTCCTAGGCTCAGGCGATCCTTTCACCCCAGCCTCCTACGTAGCTGGGATTAACCACCATACCTGGTTAATCTTAATTTTTTTTTTTAGAGATGGAGTCTTGCTATGTTGCCCAGGCTAGTCTTGAGCTCCTGGACTCCAGTGATCCACCCGCCTCAGCCTCCCAAAGTGCACCACCACGCCCAACTAATTTTGTATTTTTAGCAGAAACAGGGTTTCTCCATGTTGGTCAGACTGGTCTCGAATGCCCAACCTCAGGTGATCTGCCTGCCTCAGCCTCACAAAGTGCTGGGATTACAGGTGTGAGCCACTGAGCCCGACCGCTAATTGTTCTTATTGTGCATTTATACCCTGAAGAAATGGAATCTGCCATTTGCTGTAGTAGCGATCCAGAAAAACAAAGTGTAGTTGTTGGAATAAAACATGATTAACTGACATTGAGTGTCACCTGGGGGTGACCCAGCACAGCAAGAATGGATCAGCTTAAGCAGGTGTGGTGGCATGCACCTGTGGTCCCAGCTACTCAGGAGGCTGAAGTGGGAGGATCGCCTGGGCCCAGGAGGTTGAGGCTGCAGTAAGCCAAGATCATGCCACTGCACTCTAGCCTGGGCAACAGAGCAAGACCCTGTCTCAAAAAAAAAAAAAAAAAATCAAAGAATGGATCAGCCTTGTATCATCCAAGCTCATAGAGAGAATGATGTAGAAAAACCCCAATGGCTTTGTATTGAATCATCACCCTCAGAGGGCTGGGGACATAGGTTCATAGATCAGCACCTTTACTCCCAGGAGGCACAGGAAGACAATTTTTTTTTTTTTTTTTTTTTTGGAAGGGTTTTTTTTTTTTTCCCCCCGTGGGGGGGGTGGAGTGGTACGGTCTCGACTTACTGCAAACTCCACCTCCCAGGTTCAAGCGATTCTCTTGCCTCAGCCTCCCGAGTAGTTGGGATTATAAGTGCCCACCACCATGCCCGGCTAATTTTTAATTTTTAGTAGAGATAGGGTTTCTCCATGTTCCTGGCTGGTCTCGAACTCCTGACCTCAGGTGATCCACCTGCCTCAGCCTCCCAAAGTGCTGGGATTACAGGCGTGAGCCACCACGCCCGGCCAGGAAGCCAATTTATAACAAGCTTTCTTGGTAAACATGGGTAATTAGTTGATGACCCTAATGGTCCCTACCCCTGAAAGTTGGGTGCATCCTCTTTGTCCCAGCAGTGTGAGGACACAACACGAAGTTGATCATCTGGGGACCAGGAAGAGAGCCCTTCCCAGAACCCAACCGTGCTGGCACTTGGCTTTGGACTTCCTAGCCTCTGCTGTGAGTGATAAATGCTCGTTGTGTAATCCACCCAGCCTATGATACTCCGTGATAATAGCCCAAGCTGACTAAGACACTTGGCAAGTACATCTCCACACTAAGATCCGAGCCGTCTCAGCCTGGAAGTTGGTGCTTCCAGATGGCGTTGAGGAGAATGACCAAAGTTTGTCTCTCTTTTTTTTTGAGACAGAGTCTTGCTCTGGCTGGAGTGCAGTGGTGCGATCTCGGCTCGCTGCAACCTCCGCCCCCTAATTCAAACAATTTCTCGTGCCTCAGCCTCCCGAGTAGCTAGGATTACAGGCATGCACCACCAGACCCAGCTAATTTTTGTGTTTTTAGTAGAGATGGGGTTTCACCATGTTGGCCAGGCTGGTCTCGAGCTCCTGACTTCAAGCGAACCACCCACTCGGCCTCCCAAAGTGCTGGGATTAGAGGTGTGAACCACCACATCCAGCCCAAAGTGTTTCTCTTTAACCTTTCATTTTCTATTGTTGATCAATCTCCTCACCACTTTTTTTTTTTTTTTTTGAGATAGGGTCTTGTTCTGCCACCCAGGCTCAAGTGCAGTGGTGTGATCACAGCTTATTGTAGCCTCAGACTCCCAGACTCAAGCAATCCTCCTGCTTTAGTCTCCTGAGTAGCTGGGACTAGAGATGCAGGCCACCACACCCAGATAATTTTTATTCTTTTGTAGAGATGGGGTCTCATTATGCTGCCCAGGCTGCTCTCATACTTCTGGGCTCAAGTGATCCTCCAACCTTGGCCTCTCAAAGCACTGGGATTATAGGCATGAGACATCACGCCCGGCCCTAACCCCCTTTCTGATTGGCACGTTCTTAAGGTACCTTACAAGAGGTTAGAAGTGTTTTTGTAAATACACCCTTTTTTTTTTTTTTTTTTTTTTTTTTTTTTACAAACTTCAGTTGTAACCAAGTCTTGCCAAAGAACCCTTTCTGATCTCTTAAGGTAACTTTACATTTCTTTACATTAGAACTTTATATTTCTTCTAATCCATATGCATTGGTTTTACAGTTTTACAGTTTTGTAATTGCCAAAACAATACAGGATTCTCAGTCACACAGGAATTTCAGATGAACAATGAGGAATTTTTTAGTATAAGCATGTCCCATAAATTTCATGGGATACACTTACATTAAAAGTGATTTGTTGTTCATTTGAAATTCTAGTTAACGAAGCACCCTGTATTTTTATTTGTAAATCCTGACCACCCCCTCTCCAAGGGAAATACTAGTTCCCTATTTCCAAATTGGTGGAGGTGGTGGTAACCTCATGATTGCTCATATAACCTACCCACAGTTTCAAGAAGGAAAGAAAGGTAATTCTGTACTCTAAAAAGACACATACCACACAAATAGCAAGAATGTCCCCATGCAAGGCACAGTGCTGGATGACTCATGGAGAGTGATGTCTGGTCAAACACAAGCCCTCGGGCACGGCGTCATGCCTGTTATCCCAGCACTTTGAGAGGCTGAGGCAGGTGGATCACGTGAGCCCAGGAATTCGAGACCAACCTGGACAACATGGGAGAAACCCCTCTCTACCAAAAAAAAAAAAAAAAAGAAGAAAATTAGCCGGGCGTGGTAGCACATTCCTGTAGTACCAGCTACTCGGGAGGCTGAGGTCGGAGGATCACTTGAGCCCAGGAGATCCAGGCTGCAGTGAACCATGGTCACACCACTGCACTCCAGCCTGGACAACAAAGTGAGACCCAGTCTCGAAAAAAAAAAAAAAAAAAAAAAAAAAAAATTAAAAATTAAAATTAAAAAAATAAAATTAAAATGTAAAAATTACATGTATGTCTTGGTCTACAGATTAGATGCATTCAGAGAAATTTACCTGAAAATCAATTTCTGAAAAGTAAACTTATTTCCCTAGTTTTCAATAAAAAATGAGCATACTAGGCTTTCAACCCCAATCTGCCAATTTATCTTTTGGTCCTTAATAAGTATATAAACTAAAAACTTCACAGAGACTCAGCTTTCTCATTTATCAAACGTAGCCCAAATGGCTACCTTTCCCTCCAGCCAATGCCAGGAGAAGTACTTGGTGAGGAAGGAGTAAGCAGCACGACAGGCCCTCGAAGATGGCCCCATGGCTTCTGTGATCTCCCTGTTCCCTTCTCAATAAAATGAATGTAGATCAAGTAATTCCTAGGTGTGAGCCATTCTGAAAGGGGCTGTGGGATAGAACACATCCCTGCATCCCTCAAAGAGTTAGACTCCACCTGGAAAGACGGGACATGTGTAGTCATCTGCTACAGTGGTGGCCCCCAGTGAAATGCACCTCCTGGTATTCATGCCCTCTATAGATCACTCCACTGAATCTGGGCTGCCTGAAACAATAGAATGTGACAGACGTGACACTGTGCCAGCTGTGCCAAGGGGCACACGTGGAGGGGCTCACTTCAGGGTGCTGAAGAACAGGGCAGGAGGCCAGACACGGTAGCTCACGCCTGTAATCCCAACACTGTGGGAGGCTGAGGCGGGTGGATCACCTGGGGTCAGGAGTTCGAGACCAGCCTGGCCAACATGGTGAAACCCCCATCTCTACTAAAAATACAAATATTAGCCAGGTATGGTGGTGGGTGCCTGTAATCCTAGCTACTTGGGAGGCTGAGGCAGGAGAACCGCTTGAACCCTGGAGGTGGAGGTTGCAGTGAGCCAAGATTGCGCCACAGCACTCCAGCCTGGACAACAAGAGTGGGACTCTATCCCAAGAAAACAAAACAAAACAAAAAAACAGGACAGGGACAGATGCTGGGCTTTGAAGACTGCACAAGCTCTAGGGCTACACCTTAGAAAATCTTGGTGGATTCTGCATTTGTAGTCCCGGGAACCCTGAGCCACCATGTAACGGGCCTTATTTTTCTGTTGGAGAGGCCACATGGAGAGTGAGAGGCCCCTGAGACTGTATGGAGGAGAACGAGGAGCTCAGCCAGACATGTGCCCATGTTCAAGCTGACCCAGCAACCCTCCGGACTCCAGAGCTACACCGGCTGGGACCCCTGACGTGGGGGTGGTGAAGCCACATCTCCAACTCATTCCTAGGTGTGCAAGATGCAAGTTAACATGCAACTCATTCTTGGGTATGCAAAAGATCAGGAATGTTTAAGCAAAGCAACCAATGTCTAGGTAAAGGTGATGCTCCCCCAGACAGGGAACAGCACCCAGTATCCCCTGTTTAAATTCCAGACCCACAGATTTGTGGGCAAATAGCATTTTGGTTGTTTTTAGGGGACCTCGCTTTTGGGTAGTCTGTTATGTAGCCATAGGTAATAAAACGTCAAACTCTCAGGAGAAGTAAAATGTCCCTCAAAATGTTAGGAATCTGTGCCTTCCAGCCAGACAGGTTTCTTGCGGTCAAAGCAAGGACATGCCCAGTTCTAGCACAGCGGGAACACTTCCTGTTGGGGACTCAGCAGGAACACATCCTGTTGGGGACTCAGCAGGAACTCCCTGTGAGGGCCCCGGGTTTCTGGATCCTGGCTGGGTGTGGGAACAGGTACCCGTGCTGAGGGGCTTGCCTGTGTCTGTTCAGCCATGGCTGTGCTTCCCCAGAGAGGAAACATCATGGGGGGCTGCGTTTGAGGTGGGGGTGTCAGTGCCATGGAATCAGGGCTACCTCTACTGCGCAAAGCACCGTGACGTCCCCTACCTTCCAGGCAATAGCAAAAACCAGAAGAGACAGGTGGTAGCAAAAAGGGAGGGTGGAGTGGAGGGACAGAGGGATAGAGGCCAAAAAACATCCCATGAGGCAGCAAGGGCAGCTGCCAAGGCTTCAGTTAACCCAGGACAGAAGCAGGACTCCCACCCAGCCACGGAGGCCAGAGGACTGCAAAAGGGAGCACATGCGGAGGGGCTGACTTCAGGGCACTGGATGGAGTACAGGGCAGGGACAGATGCTGGGAACTGAAGACAGCACAAGCTCTGACGGGGCCAGGAGGGGCAAGGATACTACACACACAGGGCCAGCAGACCAACACACACGGAAGCAGCAGTGCAGGCGTCCCACTGTGGATGTAGGCTGCTTGAGGCAGTGGTGGGTCGGTGTAGCAGGCAGGAGGAGCAGGTGGAAATGTGAATGCCAGGCCAAGGCAGCATATGGGCCAGGCTGATTGAAGGCTGGGCCTATGCCTGGTTCATCTTGGGCTCCCCAGCCCCTAGCACATAATAATAGATGCTCAATAAATGCTTGCCAACAGATGGACTTTGCTTCTAGGTCACTGGGAAACACTGAAGCTGTCTCCACAGGGATGACCCAAATGAAAGCAGTGAAAGGAATGCTGGAGTGGCCAGAGAGGCTGGCTGGAGAGGGCCCACGAGGCTTCCCCAGCCTCCCAAGGAGGGCAGGCAAAGGCAGGGCTGAGGAAGGGACAGAAGGATAGAGAGAGCCTCATCCTCAGGAAGCATTTTGCCAATGGGCAGTCAGGGTAGGAGTGGATCCCAGGGGCCTGGGCTGTGGTCCAGTCTCACCATGGAATCACCATGTGATCCCAGCAAGTCACCCCCTATCTCTAGGGCTCAGCTCCATCTCTGTGCATCAGAGGAGTCAGATGAGAAGTTTCCCTTTTGGTCAGACTGTGATGCTGAGATTTGGTGACTGATGTAAGGCATAGGTGGAGTGGCATCAGGAAAGGGAAGGAGCACCAGGGGTCAAGGATAGTTCTGAGGAGGATGGTGGTGAAAATGATGTGGCTGTGGGCAGAAATAGGAAGTCTCAGGATGGGGAGCTGAGCTTGGGCAGGAAAGATGATGCGTGGGTGGCTAGGGGAGCTTGGAGGAGACAAGGGCACAACTCCACAGCAAACGGGCAGTGGAGGCAAAAAGGACAGCCAACTTCAGCATGTACCCCGCAGCTGGGTGTGATAGGCTGAAAATGTCTCCCTCCCCAAAATATATCCACACCCTGATCCCCAGAACCTGTGAATACAAGGGTCTTTGCAGATGTGATTAAGTAAGGGTCTTGACATGGAAGGAGATTATCCTGGATTACATGGGTGGGCCCTAAATACAGTTCTTTTCTTTTTATTTTGTAGAGACGGGGTCTTACTATGTTGCCCAGCATAATCTTCAATTCCTGGCCCCAAGTGATCCTCCCGCCTCAGCCTCCCAAAGCACTAGGATTACAGGTGTGAGCCACTGCATCTGGCCAATGCAGGTATCTCTGTAAGAGGAGAGGGAGACAGAGAGACATTAGACACACCGAGAAGGCCGTGTGAAGATGGAGCAGAGAGAGATTTGAAAATGCTGACCTTGAAGACTGGAGTGATGCAGCCACGAGCCAAGGAATGCCGCTGGCCACCAGAAGCTGGAAGAGACCAGGAACAGATTCTCCCCTGGAGCCTGCAGCCAGTGCACAGCTGAGCAGTATGGAATTTAGACTTCTGGCCTCCAGAACTGTGAGAGTAGATTTCTGTTGTGTTAAGCTACCAAGGGTTTGTGGTAATGCCAGCAGTCATTGGAAGTGCATACACTGGCCATCCCACAAATCCCAGGCTCTGAACTCACAGCCAGGTCCCTACCCGGGCTCCTGGTTAACTGCTTTGCATGTGTTGCCTCTTACTCCTCCAGTGAGCCAGGGGGGAGGACCTATTAGTATCCCCAATTCCCAGAGGAAAACGAGGTGTCGAGAGGTCAGATCATCTTCCCGAGGTCACGGAGCAGGTCTGTGACAAAGGCTGATTCTCACTGAGACGGGTGTGACACCAGGGGGAACACTTCACCATTCTGCCACTCTGTTCCCCAGCTATGAACATAGATTCCTAAAAATGTTATGTACACAAGGGTTTGAGTTCTGGTAAAGGAATTAGGGCCTCCCTCTCTCGGTGCCCGAAGTCATAAAAGTTATTATGTATAACAACAGCATTTCAAAATCCCAACTCAGCCACGGGGTGATGGCAGGTTAGTTTGTGCTCCTCCCTCCTAACCCTGCTGTGCCACAGGGCAGCAAACTGGGACCATAGGAAGTGGTGGCTCGCTCCAAGTCTTAAGGCTGGTCCCCTGATGTTAGAGCCAGAATCAGAAGCCAGTTCAGAATTTCCCCACCCAGCACACATAGAGTACATTTTAGGAGTAAATTAGGCAGCTGAAATGTGAAAAGAAATGGGGACTTGGTCACATGATCCTTACTATTGAAGACAGTCCCAAGACCATTGTCCAGAATTAAACTATAAAATCAAATGTATTTTCCAAACACTTGCATGATGCCTGCCCTCCACCAGAGGTGGAAGGTGGCCAGGCAAGCCAGACTGGGCGCCACCTAGGTCACTGGAGATCAGGGGAGGACACTTGACCAGAATAGGCCCACTGGCTGACGGGTGGCCCATGAGGACTCCCTCCAATGGGGCAAAGTATTGAATCCATCAGACTGGTTCCCTGCAGTGGGCTGGACAATTTGTAGAGGACCGGACAACAGAGAAAGAGACACAGGGGCTGAGGGGCAGGAGAGAAGACCCTGTCACCAGAGCAGCCTTGCATCCTGGCAGCTTTCCCTCCTCCTCGTCCTGAAGGAAGCCTCCCTGGGTTCTCCATTCTAACCACGTTAGAGTCAGCCTCTCACCTAGCTCTCAAGGCACAAAACAGAGTCAAATGTACACAGTAGGCAGGTCTTCTCCCAGTCCTTTTGCTTGGCATCTTTGCGTTCAGATTCCTGCAGTTGTGATTCCTTTGTGAAGTGATACACTTACGAATGCCTTACTGAATTAATTGTGCTGCCTGTCACTCTAGCAAATCCACTTCAGGCCAGTCGGATTTGCCAGCATTTGTTCTCCTCCTTACAGGTCCAGGAGGGCTCCCGGGCGAGTCAGCTTCAGGCGGAGACCACAGCACATCCCCCTTTTCATACTCCAAAAGCCAAAAGAAGATGGGGTTGGGGCAAGGCAATCTGGGATCCCATTTTCTTTCTATTAATCTTGCCTGAATTACGTGCTGAAAAATGAACGTTAAGGCCGGGCACAGTGGCTCATGCTGTAATCCCAGCACTTCGGGAGGCTGAGGTGGGCAGATTGTTTGAGCTCAGGAGTTAGAGACCAGCCTGGGCAATATAGCGAGACCTCATCTCTACCAAAAAAAAAAAAAAATTAGCCAGATGTGGTGATACATAACTGTGGTCCCAGCTACTTGAAAGGCTGAGGTGGGAGGATCACTTAAACCTGGGAGGTCAAAGCGAAAGTGAGTTATGATTGTGCCACTGCACTCCAGCCTGGGTAGCAGAGTGAGACCCTATCTCAATAAATAATAGTAATAATAATAATAGTAGTAATGTAGAATGATTTAAGTGCCCTGAAAAAGCAATAACATGGGATAAGTACTCAGAGAAAGAACTGCTTCTAGCCCAGGATGCATAGCAATTGGGATATCCTCCTTTGAACTGGGTCTTGAAGGATGAGTAGGATTTGCCATGTGGCAAACAGAACCAGAGAGAAGAGGTGTGGGGCAAAGAAGCCATCTAGTTTAGCTAGAGTGGAGGAAGCTGGAAGAGAAGACCGGTTAGAAAAAGGCTGATGCAGCTGGGCACGGTGGCTCACACCTGTCATTTCAGCACTTTGGGAGGCCGAGGCGGGCGGATCACAAGGTCAGGAGTTCAAGGCCAGCCTGGCCAACATGGTGAAACCCTGTCTCTACTAAAAATACAAAATTAGCCAGGTGCACCTGTAATCCCGGCTACCTGGGAGGCTAAGGTACGAGAATTGCTTGAATTTTCGGGGGTTGCAGTGAGCCGAGATTGGGCCACTGCACTCCAGCCTGGGTGAGACTCCATCTCAAAAAAAAAAAAAAAGAAAAAAAAAAAATCTTGGAGGGTTGAGGTAGGTGGTTACATACAGACCACTTTAGGGGTGACTGACTAGTCTAATCGAGATGACACTGGCTTGTATCATGGAGGGACAGTGGGAATGGAGAGAAACTGATTCAATATTTTAAAGGCATAACAAACAATAAAGGAAAAAGTTTATTCCCATATTTCTAGCTTGAGCAGCTGGTGGGACAGTAATCCCATTTACTAATATGAGAACACTGGATGAAGAGTAGCTAATGGGGGGAAATGATGAGTTCAGTTTTAAACACATTTGAGGTGCCTGCTTTGCAGACATGTCCAGGAGTCTGCTGGACATACAGAACTGAATGTGGACAGAAGGAATTCAGACACAGGTCTAATGGCAACTAAAGTCAGTAAGCTCGTATGTGGCTTGTAGCTAGAATGGGGAGTAGAAAGCTGTATAGATTTAAAAGTATAGTTTAGTTCATTTGGAAAATGAAAAGAATATAGGTTTTTTAAATGCTGCTTAAAGGCGTGTGGTGGTTCATGCCTGTTGCAGTCCTAGCACTTTGGGAGGCCAAGGCTGGAGGATCGCTTGAGCCCAGGAGTTCGAGACCAGCCTGGCAACATAGTGAGACTCTGTCTCTACAAAAAAATAAAATATAATGCTGTGTTCACGTAATTTTATTTAGAATGGAGAGTGACAGAAAAACATGCGAATCTAATCTGGTAATTTCTATTTTAGTAGGTCCTAATTTCAGAGCAAAGGATTGACAAGATAAAAGCAATAGTTAAGAAAGATTGGCCCACTTACATAATGAATGAAAATTGGCCCCTAAGTTATATGCTGAATATGTCTTGGTTCCTCAGGTGGACTATAAATTCATGTATAAGAACCTTTTTTTGGCGGGACACGGTGGCTCACACCTGTAATCCCAGCACTTTGGGAGGCCAAGGCAGGTGGATCACGAGGTTAGGAGATTGAGACCATCCTGGCTAACACGGTGAAACCCTGTCTCTACTAAAAATACAAAAAATTAGCCGGGCATGGTGGGGGGCGCCTGTAGTCCCAGCTACTCGGGAGGCTGAGGCAGGAGAATGGCGTGAACCCAGGAGGTGGAGCTTGCAGTGAGCTGAGATCGTGCCACTGCACTCCAGCCTGGGCGACAGAGTGAGGCTCTATCTCAAAAAAAAAAAAAATCTTTTTTTATTATATGCTTCACTAACCTATACAAATAACATTTTTAAGCACTTATTAAATAAAAGCAATAATGGAAAACTTAATTTCTATAAATTGCTAACATTACAATTAAAACCTCTGCATACTATAAACTGTGAAAATTTTACATGGCTTTAAAACTATCACGAGGAGTCCACATAAAATCTACCACAAAGTTACAGTTAAACTGAAATTATTTTAATCTCATTTTCATAAAAGACATAAAATCTTTCAGATTTGTCAAAATTGTTGACACAAAACACCTAATTATCACTATGTTTAAAGTTTCCTACTTGACTTTACATAGAAAAATACTCAAGATATCACAGCATGGAAAAAGATATCCTATTTGTCTGAAATCATCTTTAAAATCTGTGTACTTTATTATGCATCAAAAAAGGCAATTTGAATGACAACTATAGCTTTTAAAGCAAATAAACTTAAATGAACAGTTTTATTGACAAATACAACTTAAGAATTTTACTGTTCCACTAAGAAAAACAATATTTGATTTCCTCGACAATGTATCAAAAATTTACCCACAGGTATTTAAAAAGTCATCTGAGTCACGTGATTTCAAAGGTTTGCATTTATGTAACTATCAAATAGTATGTATTTTGCTTCCCTGAATGCTGTTTCGTAGACTGATACTGATATATCAGGAAACAGAACTTTTCTGAAAGTCCACTTAATTTAGATTTTCTAAAAACGCCTTTATTTCAAAATTTTAAAAATTTCATAAATACTGCAGATATAACAAAAACCAATACAATATCTTTCTCCCCAAATTATAAGCACTGGTTTTAACAGCTACAACAATGCAAGTTGCAGATTTCTCAACAAGATGGTTTGAAAACTAGACTACAGTATAAAATAAGGTACTCAAAATACTCTTATAAAACATGTTCTGAAAAAATTCCAGGTTCTAACTCCTAAGAGCCATAGGGTCTTGGGCAAAATCAAGGGCAAATTATTTAACCTCTTTGAGACCTAGGCTCTTCATCTATAAAATGCAGACAAAAATAGTGCCTGCAAGGCAGGGCGTGGTGGCTCAGGCCTGTAACCCTATGATTTTGGGAGGCTGAAGTGGAAGGACTGCTTGAACCCAGGAGTTTGAGACCAGCCTGGCCAACACAGTGAGACCTCTACAAAATAAAAAATAAAAAAATCAGCTGGGCGTGGCGGCACATGCCTGTAGTCCCAGCTCCTAGGGGGGCTGAGGTGAGAGGATGGCCTGAGCCTAGGAGATTGAGGCTGCATTGAGCCATGATCATGCCACTGCACTCTAGCCTGGGTGACAGTGAGACCCTGTCTCCAAAAGTAATTAATTAAAAATAAAATTAAAATTAAAAAATATAGTACCTGCATTATTGGGCTGTTGGGAGGATTAATTTAAAATACATAAAATGCTTAGGACACTGTGAGGCACACATGGAAGTGCTCAATAAATGTTGCTTTTGGCTATTACTAACTTATCACAACTACTTCTATTTACAGATCTCTGAAACTAAGACCTATACCACTGATTACTGTGTAATGAGCCTTAAAGATGTCAAGGTTTTTCTGTATGTGGACAAGGCACCTTTGGTCTCTATCTGGCCAAAAAGGGCAGCACAGGGAAAGAAAGAGGCAGTGAGAGTGAATATCCAAAGGGTGAGGACAAGCAGCACAGGAAGGAAGGCACAGGAATGGGAGAATTGGAGCATGGACTAAATTTCACTTACTTCCTAATTTGTTCCCAGCCATCCTGAGGACTATGAGCTCCTATCAGGAGGGCACTTGAGATTGGGTGAACGTGACCTGCTAACTGCTGAATGTCTATACAGAGTACAAGCACCGGGCTCCCTGACAGGCAGCATGACTGAATTTCCACTTACAATGACAACACAGCAGTAAACTTTTTTTTTTTTTTTTTTTTTTTTTGAGACAGACAGAGTCTCACTCAATCACCGAGGCTGGAGTACAGTGGTGCCATCTCAGCTCATTGCAACCTCCGCCTCCTAGGTTCAGGCGATTCCTGTGCCTCAGCTTCCTGAGAGCAATAAACTTTAAACTTTAAAAATGTGGTTAGTTATTTCACCATTTGGAATGACCTTGCTGACAAAGGTTTCCATGTTACCACCTCAACAGCAAAATGTCAAAACAAAGACAAAAACAAAAAACGGCACAATGAATACCATGACCAGATGTTTGGGAGGTAAGGGAGAAAGAAAAGAAAAAACTTACACATATTTTACACATATTTCTTAAAATATCTGATCCAAACCAAAAGACACAGAATACACATTTAAAACCTTATGTATTGTTTCTCACAGCAGTTTCTGGGTTAGGGTGACAGATTTCATTTTGCTCCCTCCTGAAACCTTAAAACCATGCTAAAGAAATATTGTTAGGCTGGACACAGTGGCTCACGCCTATAATCCCACACTTTGAGAGCCTGAGGAGGGCAGACAGCTCGAGCTCACAAGTTCGAGACTATGGGTAAAATGGCAAAACCTTGTCTCTACAAAAAAAATGCAAAAATTAGTCGGGCGTGGTGGCACACACCTGTAGTCCCAGCTACTTGGGGGACTGAAGCAGGAGGACTGCTTGAGCCCAGGAGGTCGAGACTGCAGTTAGCTGAGATAGTGCCACTGCACTCCAGAGCCCGGGTGACAAAGTGAGACCCTGTCAAAAAAAAAAAAAATTATTAAAGACTAACTCATAAGGATAAAGTAGGAGACACACGATAAAAAAAAAAAAAATTCTGAAAGTAGATAAACAAGTGAGTACTGCCTCAGCAGACCCAAGAAAGCCTGATCTCAAACTAAAAAGAAAGGTGAAGTTGAGAACACAACCCTCAAAAAGCAATGATAACGAAGAGGGGTGTCTCTGGAATAGGGAACTGGCTGGAAGCTGTTTATGGAGCAGATTCCTAAACCATCTCTCTCCCCTTCAAGCTGCCAAAGGTCTAGTCTCTAGAGGAGGTAAACTGAGGCTTCCTGGACTGGGAGAAATGACGCTCAGTTGTGAACAAACGTACTGTACAGAAAACTGAGGATTTAACTGACAATACACATAGTAAATGCTGTGTGCACAATAAATGAAGCTTTCTTCCACCACTCAGCCACCAGAATACCACCAGCAAGACCTTCATGCTTCAAGCAGGACACAGGAAAAGGCCCTTCCCTGCCATCGCTCCTCTAGAGCTTACTCTGGAGGACAGACCTCAAGATACTGACAAGAGGGATTTCCCCCAATAAAAGAGACAGTGAAAATCATCCAAAGGTTAAGTCAAAATTGATAAGGCCCACCCACTTGCTCAGAGCTTCCAACTGGCTACATAGTACCACAATGTTAATGAGCAGCAGAAAATTAAGAATTAATAAACATCTGAATATGAAATAGAAAAACCAAAACAAAGAATAGGAAGAAGCAACTTAGAAGAAACAAACCATGCAGAGGAGAGAAAAAAAACCTGTCATTAATAGCCTCAGAAAGGTAAGAGAAAATACTATATCCAAGACACAGAAACAGGATTTTAGTATTTTTTTAAAAGGAAGATTCTAAAAACAAAAGAGCTCTTAGATAGTAAAAATATGGTAGCAGAAAGGAAAAACTGGAGAGTAGGGTTGGATGGCCAAGATAAGGAAATCTTTAAAAATTGAACACATACACATACCCCAAAGAGTAAGAGACAAAGAGGAAAACTGGGGAGAAATGATAAGAAAGTCAGAAGACCAAAACAGGAAGTCCAACGTGCAACAAAATCACAGCTCAAGATAAATATGAGAGAAAAGAGGAAGTTGTCAAGAAAAGTTCTCAGAATCAGAGGATACAATTGCCAGATTGAAAATGCCCACCAAAAATACCTCGTGGATGAAAGCGCCCACACAAGGGCGTATCACTGTAAAACTGCGGAACACCATAGACAGCAAAGATTCTGTAAGTTTCCAGCCACAAAGAATCAAGAATCAGTGTGGATTCAGACTTCTCGACAGCACACTGATAAAGTTTCTACTCTCCTTTCCATGCCCTGCTCTGACATTCATTTCATCCTACCAGATTTTTCATTTGACCTAATTCTAAGAACTGGAAGAGGGCTTTGAAGACTTCAGAAGCTGAAGACACAAAGTAGCCCATCCCTCTGCCCAGTTTGTTTTATTCTCCCTATTTTGGTTATTATGATTTCTTAAATCCTTTCATTCTTTTCACTCAGAATGAGACAAGTAATTGATTTCCTTATCAAGAGGTCAGGCAGTCCATTTTTCATGGCGTTCAGCGTGCACAGCAAATCTAAAACCATTGCCTGGCAAATGCAGCTTGCAGCCGCAATCATTTTTTTCATCAGGTAAGCCGGCTGGCGTATGTTTTTAAAATGTTATTGTTAAGTATTGTCTTTTACTGGTGAAATCAATGATAACATTCTTCACTTTGTGGTTGTGTTACTCAAAACGAGGATTTTTAACAATGATAAAAATAAAGCTTGTTAGATCATTTTTAATGGTAATACATTTGTTCCTGAAGATTTGATTAAAGAGAACTAGGCCAATCTAAGCAGACTCCAAATGAGGTAGAAAGTCCATAGAGAACGGGGAAAAAAGGAAGTTGTGGAACCACAGACACAGTAAAAGGAAAAAGCTGGCCAGGCGCGATGGCTCACACCTGTAATCCCAGCACTTTGGGAGGCTGAGGTGGGTGGATCACTTGAACCCAGGAGTTCAGGCAACATGACAAAACCCCCATCTCTACAAAAAATGAGCAACATGACAAAACCCCCATCTCTACAAAAAATGAGCAACATGACAAAACCCTCATCTCTACAAAAAATACACACAAAAAACACATTAGCCAGGTGTGGTGGTGTGCACCTGTAGTCCTAGCTACTTGGTAGGCTGAGGTGGGAGTATCGCTTGAACCTAGGAGGTGGAGGTGGCAGTGAGCTCAGATTGAGCCGTTGCACCCCAACCTAGATGACAGGGTGAAAGAGTCCCTGGGGGGAAAAAAAAAAGGCAGAAAGAAAAGAAAAAAATTTATTTAATTAAATTATTTATTTTTGTGACAAGGTCTCTTTCTGTCTCTTTCTGGAGTGCAATGGCATAATCATAGCTGACTGCAGCCTCAAACTCCTGGGCTCAAGGCATCCTCCTGCCTTAGCCTCCCAAAGTGTTGGGATTACAGTCATAAGCCACTGCAAGGCTAGATTTTTTTTTTTCTTTGAAACATTTGGCTCTGTCACCCAGGCTGGAGTGCAGCAAAACAAGGGGAGAAAAATGAATGCAATGGATATGTGTTTGCCAAAGTTTCAATCCTGTCCGGTGGAGACACTGCACTGGCACAAATTTTGAAGAGGAAAAAGAGGAGGTTGGGGGGGAGAGAGACAGCGAGCGAGTGTAGCCTGCAAAATGCAACAATGCAGTCTCTATTTTGAACAATGCGCCTCTTTCCTCCTGTAAATCTAGTTTTTTGCCACTTGATGTGCCGTCGCATTTCCCCTCTGTTTGGGGGGGAGGCGGGATTGGGGGGAGATCGGAGCAGGATGCACAGCCCACGAGTGAGAAAGGGGGGAGGGCAGAGGAGGTGGGGAAGGAGTCTGCAGCAACCGGGCTGGGTGGGTACCTGGAGTGCTGCTGTAGGTACTATGGCTCCTGAAGCTGCTTTCTGTGCAGTAACTGGCATCGTCGTCGTCGTCTTCCATCTCCTCCGGATAATCGGAGTCATCGTCGTCCTCCTCCATCTCATCCTCCTCGTTGACCTCAGACTCCTGGGTCTCCTCGAAGTCGCCGTCCTCTTCCTCCTAGCTTCCGTGGTCATCTTACACCACTTTGTTGACTACGCTCCGGCCCGCGGTGGTCCGGGCCAGGTGGCTGCCGCCGCCCCCGCCTCCTCGCCCCTTCCACCTGGGCGCTGGTGCTTGGGGGACCAGCGGCAGCTTCCTCCGGCTACTGCTGCTCCCCCTGGGCGAGCTCAGCCACGTCTTGGAGGCTGCCTCAACCTAGGCGGCAGCCCATCTGCCCCTGCTGCTACCGCGGTGCCGCGAGCTGAGCACCCCCATGGGTCCGGACTTGGGCGGCCGCGGCGGCGGGGCCGGAGTGCAGCGCTCTGCAGCGGAAGCCGCGGGCTGCTTGGGCTGCCTTCCCCGCCGGCCCCTAATGTTGGAGCCGAGGCGGGGGAGAAGGGAAAGCGGAGGAGGAGGTACGGGCGCGGGTGGGGGAGCCCCGGGGCCGGGTGGGGAGGCCTGCGAGGCCGCGCGGGAGGGGCCCGGTCGGCGGAAGCGGGTGGAGGGAGAAGGCTCATTCCGAATTGCTGGGGCCCCACTCAGGATCGGCTTCAGCCGCCCTCTTGTTTCATCCCTCTCCCGCAGCGCGGTCACGTGAGATGCGCTACAGACGACTGCACTCCAGCCTGGGTGACAAGAGTGAAACTCTGTCTCAAAAAAGAGAAATAATTAAAAGTGTAAAGGGAACACACATCATGAAAGAAGAATGAGCTATTTGGGGAACGACCCCAAAGAAAACTCAGGCCCAAATGATGGGAAGTGCCTTTATACTGCCTTCTGTCTGGCAACTGTCAGGATCTTTGGTGAGATAGGACCCCCAAAGGTCTAGAGAATGTCCAGCCAGGCAAGTGGCAAGAGGCAAGCCAGACTGCTGCAAGCCTATCTGTGCTGTGCATGCACTAAGCTGCATCAAAATGATTCTTCCAGGAGGGCTGCATCACCCTGCACCTTGGAGCAAAGCCCAGTTTAGCCAAATGACCCTTCAGCAGACCCTTCCTAGAGTTACCTCTGTTGTTTGCAGAGTTAAGAAAATCAGTTGGTGTTGTATTGACTTGCTTTTAAGATCAACTGTGGGCCGGGTGCAGTGGCTTACGCCTGTAATCCCAACACTTTGGGAAGACGAGGCAGGCGAATCACTTGAGGTCAGGAGTTCGAGACCAGCCTGGCCAACATGGTGAAACGCCGTCTCTACTAAAAATACAAAAATTAACTGTGCGTGCTAGCACGTGCCTGTAATCCCAGCTACTCGGGAGGCTGAGGCAGGAGAATCGCTTGAACTCAGGAGGTGGAGGATCACGCCACTGCACTCCAGCCTGGGTGACAGAGCGAGACTCTGTCTCCAAAAACAAAAGGATCAACTGTGGGGTGGGGGCACAGATCAGTTTTCTGCAGAGAGCCATGATGCTAAGCCAGAAAGATACATCAAGACTCGGGAGACTGTTCTGCAGTGCAGAGTCTGCAGAGAACAAGTATAGACTCACTGGATGGTCAGACAGGAAGGGATCTTGGGCATCATCTTCCTAAACCTTTGTTTTCCATAAAAGGAAACAGAGGCTCAGAAAGGAGAAGTAATTTTCACTAGGCTGTACCCCAAGTTTGTGAAAGAGATGAGGCTCAGACTTGGTGTCTCCAGCCCTGAACCTGCAGCAGAGCTGGCTGAGAGCAAGCCTGTGTGAGTGGCCCGGCCTGCCCAGCCTGCCCTTTCTGTTTCCTCTCTTGGATGGAGCCCCTCCTCCTCCATCCACAGCCTTCTAAGAGCGGGGCACAATCAGGTGTGTGTAAGATGGGCAGGAGGCAGGATGGGTTTCCCTTATTAGTTGACATAATTACCCTGCATGGGAGTAGAATTATATGAGAATTTTATTTTTGTGTGTTGATGTGGTTTGGTTGTGTCCTTACCCAAATCTCACCTTGAATGGTAATAATCCCCATGTGTCAAGGGTGGAGCCAGGTGGAGATAATTGAATCATGGGGGGTGGTTTCCCTGATACTGTTCTT
>NW_026652290.1:12714585-12721721 GCF_009828535.3 Hylobates moloch | reverse complement strand
AACCAACCATATGTTTGAGCATGCCACACAGCCCTGCAAAAAAAAGACAGTAAGGCTTGTTCCTTGGGGACCCTGGTGTCAGTGAGGGTGAAACTTCCCGCCTGAGGAAGGAGGTGAATGTGAACTGCCCCATCCTACACAAATGATCTGGGGAAAGCAGAGGAGACTCCACTGAACCCTTGGATCAATTAGCCTGAAATTAAATTTAAAGGGCAATGACATGGAAATGAAGGACGGTCATTCCACTAAGAAGAGCAGATGCGGCACTGTGGTTAGGAGCACGGCCTCTGGTGTCCGACAGACCTGGACTGTCTCTCAGTCCAGGCTGCCACTTTCTGTTCATGTGACTTCATGTAAATTACTCAGCTCTCCAAACTCCAGGTTCCTTATCTATAAAACAGGATAATAACAGCTACCCCAAGGAGTTATTGGATTAAAAGATAGTGCATTAAAAGTACCCAGTTCTATGTCTGCATGTGGTAGGTGCCTCATAAATGTTACTTCCTTTCTTCACCCTGGGCCAGATACCAGTGAAGAT
Source organism: Hylobates moloch (assembly GCF_009828535.3). NCBI lineage: Eukaryota > Metazoa > Chordata > Mammalia > Primates > Hylobatidae > Hylobates > Hylobates moloch. The sequence goes on along the minus strand of NW_026652290.1, from coordinate 12,721,183 downwards.
ATGAAGAATAAAAAACGGTGATTGCAGAGAAAAGTTATGTACTAAGGGAAGACCCTGAAGACCCGCATGAGGATGTGACCAGACAGGTCAAAAAGAAGGAACAGCAACAGGGCTGAAAAAATCTTACCTCATTTCATTCTAGGACTCCAGAGTCTTGGAGTTTCAGGAATCCCTTGGCTCCTCTTCCCCTCAAACCCTTTTTTCCACCCGGGCATGTCTGTCTGTGTCTTTCTGCGACCTGATCTACCCAGGTGCCAAGACCTACTCCAGCCAAGCAAGAAGCTCCTGGCCCAGAAGGTGGTTGACTTGGCCTCTGCTCCATCCCTGCTGGGAATCCCCTTACCTTGTACCAAAACCCTTGCCTGAATCCTGACACCTGGTTGCCCAAGCCCTTGGCCTGAGCCCCTGATGCGTCTTTTGTTCTCCAGGCTCCAAGTGTGCATTCCAGGCAGCTCTCAGCTGACCTGGCCTGGGCCCTCTTTGACCAGACCTTGGACACTCATTTCTCCCTGTCTCAGCTGACCTCTCTGATTTCTGACCTGCCAGGTCTTCAGTCTTCATCCTATCTGTCTAGATTCTCACTCTTCTTCCCTCCTTGACAGGTCTATCCCATTCTTGCCTGAGACCCAGGATAACAAGTAGCAGCTCAAAGACCAACTGGAATCCAATGATGACCATTGCAAGGTAGGAGTTTAAGAAAAGAAAAGCTCTGAGTTATCTCTCCTGTAAGGAATAGCATTGGCTGAAGCAGTTACTCTGGAAGGCAATTTGGCAATATCTAGGAAAGCCAAGGATGTGCACACCCCATCACTCAGAAGATTCGTTTGTATTGGTCAGGGTAGGCTAGGACAGTGACACTGCAGTTAAAAACAGCTAACAGGCCGGGCGTGGTGGCTCACACTGTAATCCCAGCATTTTGTGAGGCCGAGGTAGGCAGATCACGAGGTCAGGAGATCGAGAACATCCTGGCTAACATGGTGAAACCCCGTCTCTACTAAAAATACGAAAAAAAAAAAAAAAAGCCAAGCATGGTGGCGCGTGCCTGTAATCCCAGCTACTTGGGAGGCTGAGGCAGGAGAATCTCTTGAACCCAGGAGGCGGAGGTTGCAGTGAGCCAAGATCATGTGCCACTGCACTCCAGCCTGGGTGACAGAGCAAGACTCCATCTCAAAAAACAAACAAACAAAAAACTCACAAATAATCAACAGTGTAAGACAAAGAAGGTTTATTTCTGCCTCATGCTGCTCATCTCTCACAGCTCAGCTGGAGTGTCTGTTTCACACTGTCCTCACGCGGGGACACAGGCTGATGGAGGCTCATTTCCTGCAACTTCAACAGTGACCATAGTATGGAGAAGAAAAGGGCAAGTTGCATACAGGCTCTGGGAGGCTTCAAATGCTCACATTCATTGGCCAAAGCAAGTCATATGGATGCTTCCATCTTCAAGGGCATGGAGAAATGCAACCCGAGGCACTCACCATGGGTTTCCCAGACAGCAAGCTGGTTAGTACTGGTGAGATTTTCCCTTTTCCCAGCTAGAGGGGCAGTGCCCAGCTCATCTTCCTGCACTGGTATCTTCTTCCTCCCCCATCAGAGATGACTGTAACATCCCACAAGGCTCAAGGTCCTTAGACAAATCTGATAAGCCCAGCACCCCAAATCCAGACTGCTTAGCACCAAGCATCTTGTGTCTCCCACCTAATACAGCCACACTCTTATACTTTCCCTACAGAAAGGGACACTGCAGTGTGGAAGAAGCTTTCCACTGGAATGAACCCCCAGCCCTGAGGGCAGGTGGTCTGGCCCCGGCATCACCGAGAGAGACTGCATGCATCAAGCTTTGCTAACCCTGGTCTTGTGACTTTGTCCTTTTATAAAATAGCACCTATTTCTTTGTGCATGTCTTGTGACATCGTAGAATTCATTCAACGCTTTGCATGACCAATATCAGACCTGAGCGACCCATCTCGCACAATAGCTAAGAAGAGAATCAGAAATACTGGTGAAGAGCAATAATGATTCACACAGTCTAACCTTATTCAAAACCCAATATTTGGTCTACTCTTATTTCTGGATGCAAATATACTCTTCCTTTCTCAAAGGAGATAACTCAAAGGCCCCATCCCAACATAGCATTAAGCTCAAACCCCAAGATACCAATTTTTCACAGTAATTTTTACATCAAAGTGATGAGTAGTTATCTCTAGATCTTGGGTCAATATCTCTTTGTTAGAAGACTAAAAAGATAAGCTGTCTTTGCCAATGTACCAATGTTTAATATTGAAATACGGGACAAGAAAATGGCAGTAAACACTCCCATTCAGAAAAAAGAATAATGATCTCACAGCGATTCTGAAATCTCAGAGCATTCTTCCCCAGGGATAAAGTGTATTCTTGATTAGGTCTTGACTGCATCTCCTGGAACATTCTCTGTAGGCCTGAGCTTACCCTTCAAGAGATATCCCTTTTCCACCATCTTTGGCCAAAATTGCAGGGGAACCCAGAAGATATGCTCTCCTTAGGGGCAGAGCATCATCCTAAGCACATTTTCTGGAGGACCCAAAAGTTGAAAGTTGTTTTAAGATTCAAATGAAGTCTAGATGAGGCCAGTGGTTCTTTGGCAACATGTATAATTTTCTCAAAACCCTCAGCCTCTTATCATTTGATTCCAGGCAATGCCAGGGGTCAAGCCTCCTTTACAAATAAATCTCCTGTTAGCTGTATTTCTTTACTTTCTTGCTACTATGCCACTCTAGATTTAATTGAAGGTATTTTGGTCCACACCCTTAATCTTTTTCCCTGGTACATTTTGTCTAATTGCTAGAACAGGGACCATTACTAAAAGATGCCTTAATACATCCAGAGATTTTTTAAATGGGTGTAACATCCATGGCTGTGATTTAATCCTTGCTTACAAAACTAATTTTCATTATTCTTTGTCTGTCCAAGCCTTTCTCAATTTTATCTTTGACTGTTTGGAGATAAGAAGCATTTGTTTTTTCCAGCCCTAAAAGGGGTATACATTGGCCAACTCTTTCCTGAACTCAATCTCTTTCTTGTAATACCTTGCCAAGCGTTGTCAAGAGTAAGTAATACACAATATTCTGCTGATCAGGTGCAGTGGCTCATGCCTGTAGTCCCAGCACTTTGGAAGGCCAAGGCGGGAGGATTGCTTGAGCCCAGGAGTTCTAGACCAGCCTAAGCAACAGGGTGAAATCCTGTCTTTACAAAAAAGTACAAAAATTAGCCTCATGTGGTATCATGCGCCTGTGGTCCCAGCTACTTGGGAGGCAAAGGTGGGAGGATCACTTGAGCCCGGGAAGTCAAGACTGCAGTGAGCTGTGATGGACCACCGCACTCTAGCCTGGATGACAGCATGAGACCTTGCCTCAAAACAACAACAACAAAATTCTGCTTTCCAGACTCTTTCCCTAAATCTACAAGTTCATTAGGTAAATTATCTGCCTCTCAATTTCCTACAAGTGCTGTTGTACATAATGTTTCTCTGCTGCATAATGTGGGTGACCATTTCTCCAGCCTGCTGTGGGTTTTCTCACTGCACATCACGCAGCACCTAAGCCAGCACCATGAACAAATGTTTTGCTCAAGGAGTGCTACTCTGTGGATACTTATTTATGTTTCAGACAGAATGGAAGGTTATGCTGACTGAACAAGATAAACTAAATATCAGGAGCTAAAATCAAGGTAGATTTCTTCCTCATGCTACATATCCATCATGGGTTAGCTAGAAGCAGAGCTCCATGCTGTTCTACCCACCAGGAGGAGGATGATGCAGCCTCACCACCCAGAGGAGTCAATCCCAGCACTTTGGGAGGCCAAGGCAGGAGGATTGCTTGAGCCTAGGAGTTCGAGACCAGCCTTGGCAACATAGGGAGACTCTGGGTCTACAAGAAATAATTAAAAAAAAAAATGTCAGGCATAGTGGTGCACACCTGTGGTCCCAGCTACTTGGGAGGCTGGGATAGGAGGATCGCTTAAGTCTGGGATTGTGGCAGTAGGAAGGAAAGGGAGAATCGCATACTAGATCCTAAGAGCTTCCACCTGTGAGTGACATTTACCACCCCCACTTATATCTCATTGGCCAAAGATGTCACTTAGCTAGCTAACATCAAGGGGACAGGGAGTACAATTCTGTCTTGTGTCCAGCAAGAGGAAAAATGGAAATTTGGTGCATGGTAAACAGCACATCAGCTTCTTGGGAAGCTGAGGCAGGAGGATCCCTTGAGCCCGGGAGGCAGAGGTTGCAGTGAGCCATAAGCGTGCCACTGCACTCCAGCCCTGCAACACAGCAAGACCCTGTCTCAAAAAAAAAAAAAAAAAAAGAGTACAGACTTTGTCTTGACTAACAAATACACCTGGGCCAGGTACGGTGGCCCACACCTGCAATTCCAGCACTTTGGGAGGCCAAGAGGGGAGGATTGCTTGAGCCCAGGAGTTCAAGACCAGCCTGGCATCATGGCAAGACCCTGTTTCCACAAAAAAAAATTAAAAAATTAGCCAGGGGGACGGGCATGGTGGCTCACACCTATAATCTCAGCACTTTGGGAGGCTGAGGAGGGCAGATCATGAGGTCAGGAGTTTGAGACCAGCCTGACCAACATGGTGAAACCCCATCTCTACTAAAAATACAAAAATTAGCTGGGCGTGGTAGCGCGCACCTGTAATCCCAGCTACTCGGGAGGCTGAGGCAGGAGAATAGCTTGAACCTGGGAGGTGGAGTTTGCAGGGAGCCGAAATAGCTGGGGATGGTGGCCATGCATGGTCCCAGCTACTTGGAAAGCTGAGGCAGGAAGATCACTTGGAAAGCTGAGGCAGGAAGATCCCTTGGAGCCTAGGATTTCAAGACTTCAGGGAGCCATGAAGGTGCTTCTTCACTCCAGCCTGAGCAACATAGTGAGACTCTGTCTCAAAAACAAACACAAAAACACCCACCAGTTACCTAGGTGTGAGATGATACTAAACTAAGCAGAGACCAGGAAACCAAGCTGTGTGTGTTTTTCTCAGTGATGAGGCAGCCCCACTCATAATGTGCCTGTGGCGTAACCCCTGTCTCCCTCCCTCCTCCACAACAGTCACTCTGAGTCCTCACTGTCACACCCCTTTACTCCAGGAGCCTTGTATGTTCATGCATAGGGGCCAGCTCTCACCAGGGTCAGCTTCCTGGCCTCATGCCCTGGAAATCTAGGTTGCATTTGGACAACGAGACAGTCAAGATGCTCTGAGGCATCTTGATTAGAAACACAATTGTTATGAAAACAATCTTGAAGGCATATCTTTGCATTTATCTTTGTTTCTTTAGTACATATTCTCTAGAAATAGAAATACCTGGACAAAAGCATCTAAAAAACATTTGTCATATTTTAATCCAAAAAGCAAGTTCCAATTTATACATGCTTTTCCCATCTTGCATGAGAATATTTATTTCCACATATTCTTGCCAATGTTGGTAATTATCCTAGTTTGTATTTGTCAATTTTCTATATTCTACGGAAGTTTTGTTTTTTTTTTTTTAAATAAGGTTTAGCTGGGCGTGGTGGCTCATGCCTGTAATCCCAGCACTTTGGGAGGCTGAGGCGGGCGGATCACAAGGTCAGGAGATCAAGACCACGGTGAAACCCCATCTCTACTAAAAATATAAAAAATTAGCCAGGCTCGGTGGTGGGCACCTATAGTCCCAGCTACTTGGGAGGCTGAGGCAGGAGAATGGTGTGAACCCGGGAGGCAGAGCTTGCAGTGAGCCGAGATCGCACCACTGCACTCCAGCCTGGGCGACAGAGCAAGACTCTGTCTCAAAAATAAATAAATAAATAAATAAATAAATAAGGTTTAGTGTTTGCATATACAAACTCTAAAATAAGGAAGCAATTCTTTACAATTTCTGGGCAACAGCAGAGCTGGGAGGAGGGCGAGGTGCTGAGTAACTTCTCAGGTGCAGAACTGAAAGAGCTGTCAAAACACTCAGCAATCAAGACATTTAAAATATTCAATATTTCCCAAAGTAAAAATTAGTGCAAAAATCTCTGATGAACAAAGTATCAAAATTTTACATAAGATGGGTTTTCACCCTGCGCAACTGCATGCTTGCCTCACTCCTAGTCCTTGCCCTGGTAAGTAGGGTCCTAGTCTTTATTATTTATTTATTTGTTTGTTTTATAGAGACAGGGTTTCACATGTTGGCCAGGCTGGTCTTGAACTCCTGACCTCAAGCGCCCTGCCTGCTTCAGCCTCCCAAAGTGCTGGGATTATAGGTGTGAGCCACCATGCCCAGCCAGGGTCCTAGTCCTTAAAGGGACCCTTTAGCCACATCTGCATAAGTCACTTGATCTAATCTCTTCATTTGATCACAACGCCATGCTGTAGTTTAATGTCTTACCCCTGCCGTAGAACATAAGACAGTGCTTGGTTCCATATCCCAGGAAAATAGGGGCCAGGACATCACAGGTGTAGCCACAGATCTGAGCAGGGGTCCAAACACAGTGGAGGCTGGGTGCAGTGGCTCATGCCTGTAATCCCAGCACTTTGGGAGGCCGAGGCAGGAGGATTACTTGAGGCCAAGAGTTCACGACCAGCCTGGGCA